>NW_027595477.1:0-128692 GCF_031162955.1 Sander vitreus | reverse complement strand
TTTCTAAAGTGGAAGTTGAGATTTTTAATCTTCAAACTGACAGTGGACTAATTGAATTGTTCAAACTGTAAATAGATATCTTTTTTTCTGCTGTTTATTAAACAGTTGGATCTGTTGAGTTTAGCCTAACTGTAACTGTAGAGTTTAATTGAAAACTGTATAAAACAGTGTATAAATAAAGTATTGTATTTTTTCGAGCATTCAATGAAATCAGTGAAAATAGAGCCACCAGTCGGCTCTATGGTGTTTTAGGCCCCCAACGTCTCCTTCCAGGCAGCGCTGCGACCGTTGACTTCAAGGCACCTAACCCTAACCATAACCATTACCATTGCCTAATCCTAGTGTCTTCCAGGCAGCGCTGCCTGGAAGGAGACGTTGGGGGCTTAAAACACTGATAAACCACCAGTCATCACTTACATTTTATCTCTTATTTTACAAAAGCACCAAGTTACAGAATTTAAGGCTTTATCAGACATACAAAACTGCAATATTCATTCAAGGAAAAAATATTTTCCATTTTAAAATGTGACCTTGTTTTGCTAAGTTAACCCTTCAGGTCCATCATTTTATTGTTGTTTGTCCATCTTAAATTCTGCTTCAGATTGCATTTTATATTTAAAGTTGATTTGAAAATGTTTGCGCAACCTGAGCATTGCAAAATATAATGGCCACTAGTAATACAACTGCTGCAGTGAGCACTGCAAATCTTGACAACAATAGATTCACATCATTCACTTTGAATAAAATTCCCATTGTGTCCAGAATGCCCATGGCAGGTTTGTAAAAAGACCGATAGGTGGTCATAGGTCATGATCAAAACCACTAATGTCTGGATTAGCTTATACATTCTTGTTTCATTCAGAATTCTACAAGGGAGTGCATATAAGCCTATAATACAAATCACATAATATATCTGCAGGGCAAAAAGGCTGTTCTTCCTATCCCACAGCTTTGGAGAGGAATACAGATATTTTCTCTTTTAGGAAGTATTAATGGAGCCAGATTAGTCTTCGCTTCAGGCCGGGATGTGGAAATCACTCTGTTCTCAGCTTTGTTTAATGTGTAATATGTGTTGCTTATCATTTCCGTACTTTCATTAGCTTTGGGACCTACAGCGGATACTAAGCACACCCACTGTACAGTGTACACGCGTTGGCATGCAGCTTCAAAGAGACAGGCGCTAAAACAGAGCGTTTCAGACAGAGGGAAATGATGGTATTTTCAGACAGACGGTATGAGAAATGTAAGTATTTTTTTAACATTAAAGTATGTAAACATGTTCTAGTAGAAACCCAAAATACAATAGGTAATTATCTGTTTTGGAGAAATTCTTCACACCCTCAGTTATTTCAGATATTTAACACTCCTTGAATTACATACAAAAAGCCAGTACAAATGATTATGCTTGTTGTGTTGACCCTTAAACAAATACTTCAACTCACATCAGTGAAATAATGTCCTTGAATAAAAGTAACCAGTGAAAGAAAGACATCAGTTTAGTTTCCACTTAACGGAAAAGACATGTTAGTGATATTATATTACATTCAGCCCAAACCGCCACTGATTCAAAGAATTTAAGCTACGAGTGTATCTGGCAGTTACTGTCTACCAAGAGCATGATGACAAAATGAAGGGAAATGGAATGGGACACACTTTTCAAGATATTCAAAGGTTGACTCATTACCGGAGATCCATGCTTGATTTTAGTGCTAACTACAGTATAGCAGTGCAGAGTCGTCTTTAAAACGTCATAATATTCCTGTCATATGCACCTTTTATCAAAGATAGCTACTGAGTCATATGTAATCTAATTGTAATACTATGAGAAGCTATACTAAGCCAACATATGGGCTACAATCAAGTATTGCACTCCTAGGCTCTAGTATGATTACTGCATCTACAAGAAACACTACTGTACTGGGTTGGATTTGTTGAGGAGGAGAATATGTTGCTTTTTCTAGTTTCTTCTGGGTAACAAAGGAAGATTGTTAATAATTGCATGGAATTGATTCCATATTTGCAATGTAGTAACTGCACTTGATTTGTGGATGTTATACAGTCAGACTAAATTAACACAGTGTTAACTGTCAAATGAGCAGCGGCTGCCAAACAAAAACAGTTAAAGTAAAATATCCCAATTCAGATACATTTCCTCACCACTGGGTCTGGATGGACATACGTCTTTATACAAATATAATGAGCTACATATTTCATTACAGAGTTATTTAAAATACATGTGTATGTCATTCGAGAAAGCAGAAGAAATGCTGTATAAATCATTTTTTCTGTACAAAAATGAGAAATGTCATATGTCATTATTGGCATAATACTTTAAAAAGAAGACAGTTGGGTTGTTAATTTACAGATAATGTCAGAGTAAAACCAGAAAACTATAAAAATGAAGTTATTGCCATGAAATTAGGATTTTATTTTACAATGTAGTGCTCTTTTGTCAACCATAAGTACTCAAATAAGAGCTGGATGGCATTTTTAAAATCAATTCCTTGTGCTGATGTTGCAAACATATAGCAGCGGTATTATGTAGGCTTATACAACTGCAGTAAAAACTGCTTCTTGGTTATATCTGATTTAACCACCTTAGAGTCTACTGATACTTTAATGAGACCAGTGGAATATATAGTACAGTCCCACATTCATCCAAGTGTAAGGGGAAAAAGTGCAGAACGGTACCGACCATGCAGGGTGAACCTTCTAAATTATTATAGTCTGTGACTCTTAATAAACTATAACTGCAATACTAGTATTAGGCAATAAGGCACAAGTTACTAAGATAGTTGCCACAATATAGTCCATTAATATTTCACCCAGTGATAGATTCTAAAAATACTATAACATGTTACAATTAACAGATTGTCAGTAATTTTTAGCATCCGTTACAGGGGATGTCAGTCTATATATGACAAAATGCACTATATCTATTTAGCTAATTCCACATGAAAAGAACATGCAATGGTCCTGGACGGCATTTTCTCCAGTTCATGGTTCATATCACAGTTTACACAGTCACACTGCTATCATGCTTAATAAGGCTGGTTTGCGCTGTGAGGCACATTGGAAGAGACATGTTTCCCCGTTTCTAATGGAACGAAGCTAATCAGATCTGTGTAAGCTGAGGCCCAGCTGTGCAACTTTGCAGAACTCACTGAGGAGTAAAGTGGAAAAACTTAAATAAAGGGCAAGTCCATCTCGATCACATGCTTCTATGGTTCGGTGGCAGGCAATGAGACAGAAATGTCACATTAGCAATGCCACGTGGTTCATTCAGCATAAAGGCAGTTAAACCAATGTGTCATTTGCTGATTTTGGCCTTTTAATAAATATTGCATTTTGGCCAGTTCATCTCCACTGAATACCTCTGTCTTATGTTTTACATTCATAGAGAGGTTTGCATTCAAAAAAGGCCAACGGTTTCTTTTTCTGTGGACTTAGAGTAAATAGAAAAATGTACTGGATGGCAAATCATCTCAAAGAAAATCCGTGTCCGTCTCATTCAGCCATTTATCTCTTATGTTTTAGCTCCCTAATTACTTCTTGTAAAGAGCCTCATGAAGATGTAAACTAAGAGGCCTGCAGCATGAATTTAGTATTTCTACTTGATTAAAATCAACTCCAGTGGGTGATAACGGGAGAACATAAATCTAACGGAATCTTTTTTTGTTTTGTGAGGTTTCAATTTGTGTGTGTTATATATATATATATATATATATATATATATATATATTTTTTTTTTTTACAAGTAGTCTTTTGTGGGAGAGTATACTTTTTTGCTGTATTTGGGAGATCTCCCTCTAATGTACCACCAATTCATTATTTAATTTCCCTCATTAGACTTTGATTATATTATAGAAACCATTAAAATACATTCCCTTAAGTGCCACAATGCTTAAATATTCCATTAGCTTTTGTAATACCGTAGTCATTAAACACTAACTAACTTGATGTATTTAACCCTTGTATTGTGTTAGTGTCAAATTTGATCCGTTATTAGTTCAGATATGTAAAAAGTTCCATTTACTTTTTTTATTGGAACAAGGCTTCATGATATCATCAGAAACAGGTATTCTAACACAACAACATTTTAGTAAATTATAAATGTTTAAAAAAAAAAAATAATATACGTGGTGTTATGGGTCAGATGTGACCCGGCAAAGTATATTGGCTGTTGCATAAGTTGTGGGTTGCTTTGTGGATCAAATTTGGCTCAATTTGCACTCACCACACCACACACCCATAATAAGTTAGGTATGAGGTGAAAAACAATATTGGATGATAATCATTGTTGAGTACTTGAGTTGTATGAGTTAAATCACAGGTTAATTTTGACCCACTAACACAAATGATCTGTGCAGCTTTCTGACACATTTCAAGGGTTAAGAGAAACATTTGATTTAAACTTAGTTGTGAAATTTAAATGTGTTTATCAATTTTTCAGGTCCCTAGGACGATACGTATGGATATGGAGTTGTTAGATAATGATCAGCTCACTTGGTGCATGCAGTGGTCACAGTGGTGGCCAGGGAGGATGTGATCCCTCACCATAACAGCTCTCACTCCACTCTGATAATGCAGTTTAATCTGGAGGCTACACCCAAGGCACTGACGTGCCCCACAGAGTATCAGCCCACATTGGACAAACTCAGTGGAAACCTTGACTGGCGCTTCACCCCTCAGTGATGACAAAACCCCATCTGCTTAAGCAGCTATTACTCCACCTGATTGGTAATCATGACATGGAGTGAGGCATAAATCCCTCAGACTGCTGCTGGTTAAGATAGAGGTCTTTGAAGGAACACGGTGATTAGGTGACCTTGGATGGAGCATGGAAAGGGGGCCAGGCGAGGCAAGGCTCAGGGGGATGTACTTTTCTATTATTGGCAGTATAATGACACATTCTCATGCAAATTAAATTCAAATATGAAGGCGACATTCAAGCCAGTGAACAGTTCAGAGAACTTGAGAATGTGTTGAATGATTTCTTAGGAGTATGCATTACAGCTCACTTCAATGGTCTTATCGGCCTCAATCATAATGCATTTTATATGAACAAATTGGGTTCATCCTAGGGGTTGTGTAACACTGGCCCTAAGCAGGTTTTTCTGCATTTTCTGGGTAAGTATGATGAGTCAAAAACAACTAAAAGAATGACTGCCCTCACTGACTTAAAGCTCCCTAAATTTAAAAAACATCTTCAATGGTTTTAAAAGTACATCTTCATTACGTATACACTGCAATAAAATGACTACAGTTGGAGAAATTCTGGATCAACAGGTCCTCCAAACCATACGACAATATAGGTTGTTTATTATTACCCTCTTATACGACCCAAAGGAGCATTTCATAAATTGTGGCCCCTAGCGGTGGCAGGAAATACAACCCACAGGAGTGTTTTCCGTCGTCATATCTAAACCAGAAAATGGTCGCATTTTTAAACTCATTGTTAATGTTGTGAAACGGTTGAAGTTTGGTAACATTTAGGCCCAAAAACTACTTGGTTAGGTTTAGGCGCCAAAACTACTTAGAACGTGAAGTAATTCTGTGTGTCATGTAAAGTAAAAATGTACTAAAAATGTACTTTCACACTTTCACCTCGGTCTCCAGGTTTAATGTTCTGTGTTTGTTTAAACAGCGCTCTTATAGCTCATACTTCTTATGTACTTCCTGTTTTGCTCCTGTCATAATTACTACGGCCACTAGAAAGCACCCCCATTAAAGGTGTATGTGTGGATCGGAATTGAGACAGTCTCTTTTGGATTTAAAGCTTAACTGTTTTTTTTAGTAGTAGTCTAAATATGATCACTACTGGCCTCACACCTGCAAAACCAGATGAAATATATAAAGCAATATAGCTATAGCAATTTAAGTGGTTCCATGTGGAGTAAATGATGCAGATGTGATGTCAAACGTGATGGATGTGCTAAATAACGAACCTGGAACTTTAAATTCAGTGTGTATGGGCACCATTTCTTTGAACTACTTTTGGTACTTTGCTAACACGCTTCAGCTTGTAACTTTGCTGAGTAAAAGCTGCAACAGGTTTTTCAGACCCTGATCTGAAGTTGCAGCTTTTACTCAGCAAAGTTAATCAGATAACTCTGAACCAGCTTCTTTGAACAGCCCGTGGTAGAAAAGTAATTAAGGATTAAAACGTGGTAAACATGATAAACATGACAGACTTGTTTGCTGATGTCATTACACATCATTGCTGCTTCTGTCTAGAGTTCACATAAACAAGGCATGGACATAATTTAATTTGAGATATGCATACATTATTGTATGTTAAATCTCAAGTTGACTATTGAAGTGGTCTCTTAATGTATTTATTGGACGTACTGCCAAGGCATAATTGTTAGTTGTTTTTTTTTACAGATATTTAGATTTCTTTTAGGCTCTGATATCTCGACAGCATCATAAATTGCAGAAGTGTGTGAACACAAGTAGTAAACGTGAACTGCAAAAAAAATTAGGAATATGTGCTGTGGTTTGTTTATGGTTTGTTATACATGTATAGATCATATGAGTTTGGATGTTAGCATACTGTACCAACAAGTCGACCAAAACATGCTGTCATGCTGGTACTTGCATGTTCATTCTTAAGTAGAACAGGGTGAATAGCAGCCAGCAGGGTAAACAAGGTGTTTTTCAGCAATGTGAAAGAATGATCAAAAGGATCATCAAGGACATGTCTTAACGGAAACATTGCTATTTAATTGTTAAACTGTGTTAATGTTTCTGTGTTGACAATATATTCTTTGGTCACACTTCAAAATTGCCCTGTATGTGTTTATTGTGGATTACAATTTTGGACCAATATGAATGCAAATGCTAAGAAAATAAGGTCCAGGGTGAATGTTTTTTTACTGTTATTGCATCTCAAAAGATTACTTCTTACTGCCTTTCGAGCCACCAATATGCTAATCCACCTGGTAATTATTTCTTAAATATCTCAATAGCACTATCTTCTAGCCCAGTCTTCAAGACCTGCAGGATTTTGCTGCAGACTTGTTTTTCCACATCTGATCCAATTAAGAGCTACACATTAACCTGACAGCCTAATCAGATCAGGTGTGGGCGAGCTTGGCCCAAAAGCACACTAGAAGACTTTAAAATGTCCTTCCATGTGGAGTAAAAGGACAGTAAACAGCATGCAGCTTAAGATCACTCTTATGAATCATTTGTTTTGTTTTTACTGGTGCAGGGATTTATGCCAAGGAGCAGGAGGCCATTCTTTCATTGTGTTCTGAAACTTTTCATATGGTGCTTCCTTTGAATAATTTGTTGACATGCCCCTGCTCTTGTAGAGAAAACAAAAGTGACCTAACTCTGCGGTGTAGGTCAGGCAGCATCCAATAAAGACCCCAAAGTCTTACAGCATTGATTTCTTACCCATTGCATGGCTAGAATACAGAGCTGTTGAGCGTTGCCATAGGGGATGGCCCCGGGTACAAGCTGGTGTTTCCTAGAGACAGTAATACCTCGGATTTACAACACATTTACTTCTCTCTCTTTGTACATCATTATTTTTTCTCTATCCTTTTTTTCTGACACAGATCTCAAGTTGGCTTAGTGATTTCTAGGATTTTTTTAATTTTTTTTTAAAAAGTTTTTCTGGGATCTTGTGGGAAGAGATATTTGTGTGCAGCGCCACTGACGTGCACATATAACTTGTGGGCATGCGTCCAAGAGTGCTGTGACATTCTCAAATCGTTCATCAGCCAGCCGAGTCACGGTTCTCTCTCTAGTCTCCATATTCTGATCAGACTTGACATGGATGGCATTTAAGTCTAAATACCACATGGCACATGTCACTTCCCGAGATACGGTTGTAATAAAGATTCATTATGCAGGTGTGAGGAGTCATTGGGATGCATGGCACTACATTGCATCTTGTGGCAGATTAAAGATATGAAGATTAAGGGAGAGACCACATTATACCGTTGTTATACTTAATAACCTACTTAGTTTGGCTCATAGCCCTATGCTCATCCATAATGCATATGACCTGCAGCTGGCCAGGACACTAAGTCTGCTCTGACAGTGGGAGAGGGTTTAAAATCACTAATCTATGTATGCGTGTGTGTGTGTGTGTGTGTGTGTGTGTGTGTGTGTGTGTGTGTGTGTGTGTGTAAGAAACTCTCCAAGTGCCTTTGAATTTTTGTGCCCCAGTATTTGACCTCAATAACTTGTGAAACATTTGTGATGTATTCTGACCTGTATGATTGATTTATGTTACACAGTCCATGTATCTTTAAGCAGAATATTCCACCCTCATATACTCAGACTGTTATATATCATCAGTCTGACATCATTGCTTTCGCAGAGTTATTTTGTTATGAAACGTTTTGATTTGCTTTTTTTGGAGCACCCACTTTCTCTCCACCTATTCTGTCTACATCTACTTCAAATAGTGATTTCTCACATTTCCCAACATACCTTTTAAAGAAAACCTAAGACAGGTCTGCAACCTGTGACAAGAAATTATATGTAAATGAATAACTGTTAATTCTTAACAAATTTAATTTTAATTGATCATTGTTGTAGGCCTAAAGTGATTCTTAGTTAATCCATTTATATAACATTTCATTCAACTAAAATGTGCGTCATAGCCTATGTACCTCTACAACCCAGCACCTTATCCTCTAAATGTTGCCCATCTTGCAAAGACTGTCAAAGACAGGGCCATAAAAATGGCAACAAACATCATCATATAAAAGAATGCTCATTTAGAACTATTAGTAATGTTGATAGGATAATTTAGACTGTTAACTTCATTATAAGGCTCAAATATGTTTTGCGTTCCAGACAGATTTAAAAAAAAATGTTTTTGCCGAAAATGGCTCTTTTGATAGTAAAGGTTGCTGACGCCTGACATAAGAGAATGAGGGTAAACTTGTTGCATGTGACTTTTGGTGGAGGGCATAACAGCATTGATAGCTTTACTAAAAATGTTTAATCAAAACAAGATGTGTTATATTGCATTGCACTGTGGTCTACTGAGGCTGTAGAAATCTTATACTCCTGTCTTTAAAGGAATAATTCAATATTATGGAAAATATTCGTATTCACTGTCTTGTTGAGAGTTAGATGAGAAAATGAACATCACTTTCATGGTTATGATGTTTCAGCTAGTTGGCTTAGCTTAGCACAAAGACATACAGGGGGGAAACAGCTAGCACTGCCCCATCCGAAAATAAGGAATTCGGCCAGAGATACGTACGTCAAGGAACTGACAATTTACGGATTATGTATGTGAGAGTGTGGTATCAATCGATAACAGGCACCAGGGGCCTCATTACAGAAACATATCCTAACTGCTTGTCCTATCTTAACTTATGTTTCAAAGATAGGAAAAATCCTATCTTCCTATTACAGAAGCAATTCCTGAGCTCATGACTATGTCCTATTCTATCTCAGACCTCCTATCTTAACTTAACTTAAGAAATCCTAAGTATAACTGTTAATTTGATCATTCAATCGGTACTCGTCCTGTCATGCCTGTATCTTTGATTAGAATGTACTGGTAGTCTACGCAAGATGGACAAGCCATAATATCAACAGCTCTCAATTGTCAATGGTTAGCTAGCTTGCTGTCATGGACAAAAAAGACAGATGTTCAACTTTCAAATTGTCAAGGAATCACCTTGGCAGTCTGTACTGACTAAGTCCTAAACGAAGTCTAGTACTGGTTGCTAATACGGCGGATTAGGTTTAGACGTGCGCCCAGTGCGCTCAAACATAGCAAACAGAGAGTTCAATGTTACAATTATCTCGCACCGTTTATTTACCTCCATATATCATACAGTGGCAATAACTTTGACTCATAATACATGTAACCAAAACGACAAACCGAATTGCTCACCACGAAGGCAAGGCACAAAGGCACAGTCAAAAACTGTTTGCTTCCCAAATCAGCAACACCTGTGTCTGAGTTTCTTCTAGGGTAAATAGCCTACCTGGGCTGACCCGAAGTCAGCTGAGCCACAAAGCACATACAGCCCCCTAGTGCCACAGGGCAAAATTACATGAAATAATACAAAATGAAAATGGCTCATACACAGTCTTTATGGTCTGGAAAATTTAAAGTGTCGGTAATAGCTAAATTCCTTTCCTAAGATAAGATAGGTTTATTTCCATAAGAAAATGTGTCATCCTAAACAGAGATAAGATTTTAGACTCGGGACGTTTCTGTAATGAGGCCCCGGGAGTTTATGCACCCCTGTTATTTTGTTTGAGAGTAGTCTGTTGCTTTCACATTTTCGTGTTTGGTTTTCAGATATATTAAACCATTATTTTCTATTTTCTCCCACACTGGTGGTTGGATGATCTTGAGTCCCCTGAATGCAACATAGGTGTAATGGACTATGAGTACCCTGAGAAGTCCACACACAGCTTTCTATGTAGAGCCGAGCAAGTTGGATGAGCTGCAAAAAGCTTCGTAGCTCCTTGTCAACCTGCAACTGTATGATATTCTCAGATCTGCTTTTTTTTTCGACAGTACAGCACAGCTAACATTTAATTCCCCACTTTGAGCTGTGTACTACACTGCTGTTTTTATAACACAGGTTTTGTTCTGAATAGGACTGTGGCTTACGACTTATCCACTGTACCATATTGTGAACTGTGTGTCTGATGCAATTGAGGGGATTGTAATGCCTTAGTGGTTTGTAGCTTACCTCATTGAAATATAATACTATTTAGAAAGATAAATGAAGACCTAAGCTCTAATGTAATTCAGAGTTTAATAAATAGGTGAGTGGATGCTACATTGCAAAATGCAGGATGAAGAGATTTGTTTTACTGTCTAAGTGCTCATGTTGCAGTATACCGGACGTGTTTAGTAATTGGGTCAGCACTCCAGAATTCATACCTCATCTCAAGCACAACAAACTACATGATGCAAGGCGTGCTGGCTGCTCCTTCAGCAGGTTTTCAAACCGTCTTCTCTGTTTGCCTGACTCCAAATAACTCTTTGTTTCTCTGAAAATCTGGCACATTTCAAAGGCTCAATGGCTTGAATGAGCCACAATGTTGTGCCAGCGGTGGCTGTTTGGTGTCAGTAATGAAGCTCATGATAATATGCCCGGCTGAGAGCCACTGTGTGTTTCCCACTGTTATGGTAATGGAACCAGTTTGGTTTTTTTTCCCAACTCAGTAAATGCAGCTGCTGTCTTTTTTTTTTTTTATCTGCTATCCCTGCCATCATCCCTCATTTGATGTTTGTATATAATTATCTGCAAAATACATAATGCTGTGTAATACTGCACCTTTATGAATCTTTCTCATGCCAATACATGGGCATATAGAAGAGGAACAAAAGAACAACAGAGCGGTTACTCTCCCTGCAGTCGTGTGTTTGTCCCATTGTTGTCCCCCTACAGATGCAGCGACGGTGCAGCCTGTGTCAAGGGGAGAGGCTGTTTTGAGAAGCCGAAGGGAAAGATGAATTGACATACTGTAAGAGGTCATTTGGTTGACTCATATTTGGCCATTTAGCTTTCAAGGTAAAGTAACATGAAAGGAGGTAGAACATCAATAGGTAACTGGGCTGCTCTAAGGTCCAGGGGCAGTTTCTTTCATGGCTTCCATTGCTAGCTAAGGAAATGGCCCTTTCTGCCACCGATCCTCTGCTTTCCAATGGCAATCAATGCAGCTTTAAAGGCGTAGGAGATATCCCTTTAGAGACTTCAGCAAGCTGAGCATGTCTCTGCCAACCTCAAGCCCAGCATGTATTTATTGATGCCTTGCTATTTTTTGAGAGGGAATGTAAATTATGTAGTAGACATATTCAGCTCATATGCAGTTCATTTATGTGCTACAGTATAGTATGTGTTTAAAAAGTGCCAGTATTTAGACTGAGCTACTTGTTTCTGAGATAAAATGAAATGTAAAATGATTAGTTTTGGTTGGTAATTAATGTCACAATATCACATAACATATATAATTTTACCAATAAACTATCAAATCATACACTGTCCATCCATATGATTAAGGCTGGTGCTGGGGTATTATAATATTTAATGCAGTGACAATCAGTATGCATCGAGGTTGTTTTTTGTTGAAGATCACAATATTGTGTTGCTTGATGATGGTTAAAAGAAGCATATTTGACTGCCGCCAAGTATTTTGGCTTAACATAAAAATAGTCTGTGTTATTAAGTTAAGAGTGTTTTGAGAAATATTTGGCAAGATCAAGTTGGTGCTGTTCCACTGTTTAGAAGCAAAATAATGACCATGGGGCTATTCCTCATGCATTAGGCTACCTTGAGATACTACTTTCACCGCTTAAACATTACATGCATTAAGGGGTTGATAGCTTTGGTGTGCAATTTTAAGAATGTCCTCCTTTAAAACCTGAAAAAAGAGAAGGCTTTGACTATTTTAAAAAAGACCTTGATTTAAATGGTAAGATTTCAGATATATTGCATCAGTAGGAATAGGAGAGGCAGAATGGATGAGATGTTTGACCTTTTCAGATTTGTCCCTAGGTAGTGAATTTGCTGGAGGGTGCCGGGGCAGGGAGCAACGGTGCGTTGAATTATCACTCTCACTGTTCAAACGCTGCAGACCTGATCTCCCACTTGCTCCACTCCCACCACTAATGGGTTAGAAACACACTGGGAAAAAGATGGAGGTAGAGAACGAGTGGGAGGGAGCGGGGAGTTTGAGCCTGTCTGATTGTCTCTGGGTTAAGCTTAGAAACAAATTACCGTTTTTGCTCGGCGCTGAGGAGAAGTATCAGCAGGTCACATTGTGGTGTCAAATCTTTAGCAAAAGCTGGTGTCATTTTGCAGAATGATCGAGCTGAGTCACTTGACAGCTACCGGCAGCAAACATGTCAACGCTGTGACGGATGCTTGCTGTATTGAAAGGCTATGATGACTTTTTAGTTGACTGGGCTTTCACTGAACTCCCCCAGTCTCACCATCAACTGAAAGCACAAAACCAAGGAGGCAAAAAGATAAGAACAAACTTGCCAAACTGCTTTGTGATAGTTTGCCAATGCGCAAAGGTCTTTGTTAGAGGACAGTAGCTGTCAAAATTACAATACCCGGGCAGCATCTGTGTCTGCCTCTTTTCTATCTTGTGGTTTGCAAAAGACATGCCACTGACAAAAGGACATACAGTATTCTATTGATTGTCAGCCTTCAGAAATATTCATACAATATACCTGCAGCATCTCGAAAAGCATTGGCTTTAACTGTTTCATTCAGCGTCATGCTTCCATTGATGGAAATATAATAATCATTTTCTGTACGTCCATGCTTCTTCACTAGTTCCATTTACTGCATGTGGTTCTAAAGAAAGTCCAAGTAAAGCCCCTTCCTCTCCACTCACACTCATGTTCAAGTGATCATGTTTCTTCTGGTGAAACATTCGAGCCACCTGTTCACGATCATCACCTCATGCTGCATCTTTTCTGTCTCTTTCTCCACCCTTTCTTCACGCCATCCAGAAGCCATCTTGTGCGACGTTGGGGAGTTTCACTGCCACGACCAGGAGACCTGTATTCCCGAGGCCTGGCTCTGTGATGGCGAGCCTGACTGCCCCGACGACTCAGACGAAACTTGTAAGTCACTCATTCCATCCATTACTCACTAATGCAAAACTGTCATATGGAATTCTGCCACAGCGCCTCATTTGTCAGTGAGTGTCACTTAGTATATGAGGACTTGTGTTAACATGCATTAACACCAAAAAGGTGTCCTTTTTAGTATCAAATACTCCCTTCTTCCGCCTATTGGCTTGAAATGCGGCATCCTCTTTCACAGAGAACACTGCTGTGGTCATTTTGAAGACATAAAGCTCTCTCACATCTTCTTTGTAGCTGCCTTGGAAGAAGGCTACAAACGAAGCACTGCATTTAAGCATATTTCGGTGAAACTTTGAGTGTTTGAAACATACTTGGCATCCAGGTGGACAGCAGGATTGTGCTGCAGGAATGCTTTTTTTGTTGTATTTTCCTATTTGAAAAATGTTCAACATGGTAGTACACTGTAACTGATTTTGTGCTACCTCACCTCTCACCCAGTGTATACTGGTATAGGCTCCAATCTCTCTTGCTGGCTAAGCAGGTGGAGAAAATCAGTAGAAACAATTACTTCTTTAATGAGTATGTCTCCTGAAATAGTCTTACTATTGACATTTAAATTGAGAATTTACAAGTATTTTACATTTCCGGTGTCTATTGATTTATAATAGCAAACCATTCAACTCATGGATATGTAAACTTTTTGTTATATTGTTTTTGTCTAGTGTGTAACACTATATCTAGTATATAATGTATCATTTTGTCTAGTTTGTGGCCCTGCACTCAGAGGCACTCTATCCCCAAAGATAGTCCAATGAGGTAGCACCAAATCTGATATTTTACAAGGTGATCAGCAAGTCACTGTGATTGTGTTTTTACCCAAACATTGTGCTAATGGCACCATTTACCAGTCGCACAGTGAATGGCTGTTTTATTCATGTTTAAATAATGAATTTGTGCTTGGTGATTGAGGTGCTTATTCTCTTATTGCCACCACTGGCACATGATACATTTTACAGCAAAAGGGACTGTGCCTCCTGTCCAGTACATTGAACTCATCAAATTTAGAGTATGACGTCAAACTGTGATGGACGCCATGTTTACGATATAATGACACGCTGACTGCTGTCATAATGACCTAATCTTAACTCAAACACTTGATCCAGCTATTGGAACTGATGTTATAAAACTGTGGCAGGCCAATCACAATTTGTTACCAAATGCATTTTGTTATGGTGTTTTGTAATGCACTTGGTAGAGATCCGTTTTTTATCCAACAACATTCTATTTGACTACTACTTATCTCCAAGAGCTGGACAGCACTAAAAAGCAGCTCATCATTTCAGAATAAAATTGAAGACAGCCAGTCTGGTTAAAAATGGGGTTTTATTGGCAGTGCGGTATTAATCAGTCAACAAGTGGAAGTGATGTATTATGCTGTGAAGAATCTGCTTGGCAGATCCGACTGCACTCGTTAAAACCTTCATTCGTCCTTCACATGAGAACAGGATGTGTCATGCATGCTCTTGGGTATTGTTATTTACACACTTCGGAGACATAGATTTCCTTTAATGGATAAACAGAGCACTCATTTCATGTTATTATGGGCTGGATTAGCCTTTGCAAATTAGACTGTCACTGTCACGCAGTCTATCACAGCCCAAAAAAGACAACAAAACCAAACTATTAACATTCACTCCAGCTTCCTTGCCAGTGTAAGTTATTGGGTATAATTAGGGCTTTATAGTTTTGGCAGTGACATCTGTGCATAAATTGACCACAGTGCACAATAATTATTAATGCCCTGTGCAAGAGGTCATATATTAAGTATAGGCTACTTGTGGTAGTGGTGGTACTAACTGCTTATGACAGACACCATCTGTTAACATGTTCACAGCTGTTTACATGCTCTCTAATGTATGAATGTAATAGAGTGGGGACTTGTTGAGGGAGTTTCCCAGGCTCAGTGCATTTTGAGATAGGGCAACACAACACTGTAGCCCTCAATAGGAGTCAGGAGGTATAACAAAGAGATCGAGGGATGGATAGTCTTTCTTCAAGACTGCAAAAGTAGATATTATGCCTTGGTCTGTTGCATCCTTTCCCATGAGGTGCTGTAGGATAATCGCTACGTATATCAGTCCACCTTTAATATCTTTTGCTTCTCTTATTGAATGCCTAGTTTTTCGGTCACGTCCAGTGTGCCATAAATGTTTTCCCATGAAAGGCTGTCTAGGAGTGTTTAAAGAAGCACTCCACTGATTTTACACGTGGACGTCAGTGTTTTCTTTGTGATGAGTTTGACTCAGCCTGTGAACACAGTGTAATGTCTTCTGCGTTGCTGGAGAGGCCTTTTGAGTTTAAGGATGTCATCAGGGCATTCTTAACTTGGGCTTGAGTCTGTGTTACAAACTGGAGGTATGGGCTTTGAAATAACTAGGCATTAACTGTAGGAGGCAGGGACAGTCTGATGAAAGGCACTTCACTTGTATTACAGGACATGTAATGTAAAACAAGTGTTTTTGGAGCTTGACTCACATTAGGGACGAAAAGTCAGGATATCGCGGCCTCTGCTGCATTCATTTCAAGCATTCTTTTTTAATTAACTAAATCGTTGCAGTACAGTACCTCTTTAAAACGTAAGATTTGCCAACAGTAGGCTGAGCAAAACATTAGCAAGAAGAAGAAAAGAAGAAGACATACTTTAATGATCCCCAAGGGGAAATTACATTACACAAAAAATAGATATTCTGTAATGAAGACGGTTGCGGATTCATATTTCAACGTGAAAAACAAGGGAGAGCTTTGACATGAGTTTGGTGCGTATTATAAACATTTAAGTTAAGTTTAAAGTAAGTTAATTTCATATTCAGTTTTACTGTATGTAAAGGTGGTGCTTCGTTGGCAGTTCCCAGCAGATTTCTGATATTGTCTCTGATTGGTTTCTCTGTCACCTATGATCTGAACCACTCTCCCTTTGTGAAACCGTTTTAAATATAATAGATATAATATAAGCTACACGGTTGCTGTGGGCCAAGTCATATAATCTCCAGAAGGCAATTAATTATCACTTCAATTAATGTTGGCTCCATTTTATTTACAATGCCTGCAGAAAGAAGACCTTGCATATTCATCTAAAGAATTTGGCACAGCTCATTATCATGGATTATGTATTGATAGAAAGGGGAATTAGATCTGCCTTGCCCTGCAAACAGAAGACAGGATTGGAATGTATTCTGCCCTATTGATTGATAGCAAGGGCTGGGATAACCTGTGACAAAAAAGATCCTTTATATAGGATGATATCGACTGAGCAAAGCCATAGAGGATTCAAATAAAAGCACAATAAATGCATGGTGCAAACCATCAGTACTTTGATTTCACTGTGAAACGTGTGGGCATTAAATGGAGGAATTTATTATCTTAAGGAAAAAGGCAAGGTAATACATTCAATTCCTGCTGGAAATATCAAAATGTTGGTGCCACTGATGGCTTCTCTCTTCCCTGCGCTGGTTCAGTCAGGGAGATGTAATCACTGCATCTTCAGGCCTGTGGGGAGGAGGGAGGGGAAGGTGGCCTTGGATTGCATTGTCTAGAGACTAGAAGGATGCACCGGTCTATCCGCTCAGCCGCGAGCCTCACAGGACTGGACAGCTGACGACAGTTATTCAGGGAGCTGAGAAAACGGTGTGCCTTCAGGAATGTCTAAAGAAAACCCAGCGTAATGGCAATTCTCCAATTCTCGCAAACGCTTTCTGTGCAATAAAGAGTCAAACATTTGCTGTGTTTTGGGGCCAGAAAGCATCTTGTGTGGTGACAATTAAAGTGGAAAGATTGAGAGTTTGCCTAGAGTAGGATAATCACATTCTTAGTTTGTGCATCATACTTACAAGGACGTCTAAATGTCAAGGGTGTCTGGGGACACACAGATCTACAGTTTGCTGTGCATGTAAAATAAAGTGGAACAGCCATAATTCACTTATTGTAAATATCGTTTCCAGTATAATGTTCTGAAAAAACGTTGGTGCTAATGGCTGTCCACATGCAGTTCTCTCCCTGTATTGATGCTACATGCTTGCAAACACTGTCTTAGAACGTAAATCCTTCCCTGAATCCTTCAGGAAAGGATTTCATGGACTTTTGGCTTCCCTCAGTAGTGCTGCCACGAGGAGCTTTGTGAATCTGGTGGACGTGGAGAGCAGTGAATCCTTTGATTGAATTGTCACTCCCAGAGGAAAAGACAATAAAAGGGGTCAGTGGCTGACTTCAGAAACATGGTCACAGAAACTGTGTTTCATGGCTCTAGCTTGGCTCGACCTAATCAACACCGATGATGATCTCAGTGTCCTCGAGGCACCGGGGAAGAGAACTGTTCAAAGACAGCTCTCTCTGGGGTTCTTGTACTTATTCCCCTTTTACAACAGGGGATGGCATCTCTCCCCATGGCTTCCTCTAAAATCCTCATCTTCTCTATACTGAGCTCATCAGTATCCTACACAGAGCTTGAAAACAAGCAGAATGATTACCCAACACTGGGATGCAGAGTGTCTATCTCGTGGTTATGCCACTTAATGTATTTTAGTGAGGCTAGGTGATACTGTATCTTAATGAAGTATTTATATGTGGGTGTCATGTCATGGAAATGCTTATATGTATTAGAATACTTCTACCTAAATCATTTTGTCTTGACACTTGTTCTATACTGCCATGCAATATACATTTTGTTGTTTGTTGGAGAAAATAGTGGGTTATCTTTGCCGTAACTACCAAAGCCCTCAGAGAAGCCAAGGCAGAATCCTGTAACATCAGTTACGGTTCTTTGTCTTTGTTTTGCTGCACTCTGGAATGCTCAAATTGAGTTAAGGTACACTGCCTTTGTTTTGCTGTGCATCAAAGTGAAATTACTGTTTACCGCGCTTGATTTACGGTGTTATGCCTTTGTCTTAATATTACTCATCAAATTTCTGACACACACACACACACACACAGTAGCTTGAATAAAGTTTTAAAGCAAACAGTGTTGCAGTTTTTTTTCCCCAATAACGTTCCATCTAGCTTTTAAGAATGGACCATTGCGGGCTTCTGGGTAGCTCACCTGGTAGAGCGCACGCCCATATACAGAGGCTCAGTCCTCGACGTGTAGGCACAGTGAGATCTTTGACAATCACAGCCAGATTCCTCTAACCACATTCGACCGCTAAATTTAATTCTGATTGTGAAGTACATTTCTTAGATGGTAAACCCACATTGCCGTTTAAACATTTGGGAGTAGTTGGCAAAGCCCCTCTAGAAACTCTGCTTTAGGAGTGCAGATAATATTTGATCTGTATGTCTGTGATGAAGCTGAAGTAACTATAGTCAGTGTATTTCAGGTTGCCTATCAACATCCTGCAGGGTATTTTATCTGGCAAGTCCCATATTGAAATAAATGTATCACAAATGTGTTGGGTTCCCATGAGAATTGGCGCCATTAGGATGGAGGTTTAGGGGGTAGTGTAGCGTAGCACCTTGTTATTGAGCTGAAGGACAAGGCCTTTTGCATTATGTAACGTTTATTTTCCCTCCTCTCCATCTCTCCCTCTGCTGACACATAACCCTTCTGTTGACTCAACAGAAAAAGCTAAACCTAAAACATGCCAGTATTACAAATGCAGCATGTTTCCTGTCAAGCATCTCTTCTACATTTTGTGAGAATTATTCACTGAAAGTGCTAGACTCTTTGAACGTCTATGAGACCATTAAAGCTGCATGATTCTGCTTTCACATCACTGTCTTCTGTTAAGATGATCTGTCTACGGTATTAGAAAGCTCACAGGCTATGTTGTCATCACACTATCTCTACAACATTTAATGTGACTTTGTGCAGCCAAAGTTAATTGGTTATCGTGTTTGGCTCTTCAGACCTGATTGAGGATCAAATGCACTACATTGTCCTTTGCTATCAACGTATTTCACCTGCCACACATGTATCGTGTTTGCATGCATCGTAATTGACTTTTTTTTTTTACAGCAGGAGACTTTGAAATGAGACTTTTAATTTACCGTTTCTCTCCCTTTTCCTCTCAACATTTAGAACAGAACTTATGTACACTTCCTCAGGCTTGTGCCATCTGTTTTACCAGTAGTTTCAGTAGGCGGGGAACAGACACAACAAATATTTTGTGTAGTTGTGTTTCTGTGTGCTTAGCAACATTCATTCCCATGGAGGCAGTGTAATTCTCTATGATTAAGACCACCTCTTCTGTCGAAATGTGATAGTTGCTTTAAAGGAAAGTCATCCTCTTTTCCCTTAACATTTTATCTGCTCGTAGTCAGTCCTCTTCATGCTGCATTGCCCCTGTTTCTGCAGTTTAACACATTCCCGTATGTTTGAGCATTTGTCTTAGGCATAACATTAGTGTGAGAATGACTTCCCTTGCCTGGTGACAATCGTACATCTGCGCTATGTCTCATCCATGTCAGAAGTGAAGCACTGGGAGGAGAACATCACGGCTTTGTCTTTGCTCTCACAACCCCCATCTCAACAGTTAAACTGCACTGACACATTTTCCCTTTTGCATTCCCTCCGAGTATGAGTATTGTAAAGGACATTGTCCCAGCCTGTCACCTGAAGAACTAAAGAAAAAAAGCATATGTTTAAACTTGGCGTGCTGCTTAAAGTACTAAATTTGACATTATCTCCCTGCTGTTGTGGCAGAGAATGAAGCATCAGAGCGATATCAGCATTAACTCAGAGCAAACACAGTGACACATTCTTACCACAACACCCAATGAGAATAACAGCCTGTAAGATCACTGGGATGAGTGCTGTTCACCTCATAGTTATACAGTAGCCAGGACTTGACTCTCAGTAAGGGTGAATGAGTGGCCTTTTATTTATTTATTTATTAATCATAATTAGGGCTGGGATGGTTACTGCATTACTGCATTACCGCATTACCGCAATACCGCGGTCACGTGACGCCTACCGCAGGTCTGAGCTTGTCACCGTCATCACCGCAAAAAAACATCGGCCTGCACATGTGTGCATGTTGTGCCTAATGACATGGATTCAATGATTCTAATGACATGGATTCAATGATTCTAATGACATGGATTCAATGATTCTAATGACATGGATTCAATGATTCGAATGACATGGCTTGTGTCTGATGACATTCTGTCTGACATGGATTCAAGGTTTTCTAAACAAAACTTATCATCAAAAGATGGAGCAAATCCGACCTTTCGCGAGTTGGGGAGCGCAATATTCCATGACACATAATAATATTCCATTTGTGTTGACTATTAGGCCTACGTATATGCGTGAGTAGCCTACCTGTGTAATGTCTTGTATCGGAGAAATGTCTTTGCCTTTCCTACTGTGTATT
This sequence comes from Sander vitreus, assembly GCF_031162955.1. Classification (NCBI taxonomy): domain Eukaryota; kingdom Metazoa; phylum Chordata; class Actinopteri; order Perciformes; family Percidae; genus Sander; species Sander vitreus. Next base: position 107,776 of record NW_027595477.1, on the reverse strand, counting down.
ACGGTAGGAAAGGCAAAGACATTTCTCCGTTCTCAGCTGAGGTAGACACATTAACGTTACAGCTGCAGTGTTAACCATTGTACATTAGCCTAGCAGTTAGCAGAGTTTACTTCTATTTATAGCTCTATCCCGATAAAATGGCACATTTCGCAGCCTAAAACAGAGCGGCTTATATTGGTAGAGAGAGCAACAAGTTAGCGGACTGCCGAGTCGCCCTCCCTGCTCTCTGTCTGCTCAGCTGCTAGACGGGCTGCACTCTGGCTGCAACATGTTGTAAGGTTTAAGTCAATGTTTTTTCGGGGGTAACGCCATTCACTTTACCGGCAGTATTGACAATAGATAAAGCCACCGTGTTTTGAGAAGCTCTAGCTTGTTGTTTTATTGTTCACTTTTAACTCACTTTACATCATCTTTGGCTTTCTTTTTCCTCTCGCTTCTCCTCACAGCGGCACTCATATGCTACTCTCCGTTACCGCTCGCTCTCCTTGTGCGACCACACAGGCACTGACGTCACTCACTTAAGGCATCCTGCCATTCTCGCTCTAACTTACGCTACTCTCGTAAGGGGGTTGCGGTATACCGCGCTACCGGGGGAATTTCTTGCTTTTCAACCACGGTAAGAAAAAATCCATACTGTCCCAGCCCTGATCATAATGGGTAGTACTCTTACAGCCACTCTATAAACGTGGTCATAGTCCAATGATCATTTCAAGCGAGCAGAGTTAGTGCCAGAGGATATTTAGCAAGAGAGAAAATGCATGCCCTACCACTCGCTGTGTGTATTCTACTCTAACCATGGTCCTCATTAAAGATGCCTTCAAGCCAAAAAAGAAGACTTATTTACTTGCTTATACTCAATGGATTTACACTATAAGTTGGCACACCAATTTGCGCTATGAAACTCATTACATAGTGTGAAATATAAACAAAGCCAAAGGTTAAGACATTTCACTGAAACCATTATAATTTAATGGAGAATCCAAGAACAAGGGATATAAGAGCTCCTCCATAACATTTGAAAGACATATGGTTAGTTTGCAGTGTCATTCACATACACAATTCAAACCACATTTTGAAGTGCTCTTTCTCCTGCCTTGATCAGTGATGTCGGCAAATCTTGACTGTAGAAAATACAACAAAACAATTAAATTAAATGTTGTTTGCCATTGCTTTTGAAAATGACACATATTAGTGCTTTCTGATGCTCCTCTATCTTGCCCTTTATCTGCAGCAGCCATTCTTAAGGGGGATCTATTTTTCTATTTTTACGTTAAATGCAATCCTGAATTGTATGATAAAAGTAATGCAGTTCAGGTAAACCTTGACGTCACAATCTTATTGCATGAATGACATTAAAGTGCTCATATTATGCTCATTTTCAGGGTCATAATTGTAGTTAGAGGTTATATCAGAATAGGTTTACATTGTTTCATTTTCAAAAACACCATATTTTTGTTGTACTACACATTGCTGCAGCTCCTCTTTTCATCCTGTGTGTTGAGCTCTCTGGTTTAGCTACAGAGTGAGACACCTCACTTCTGTTCCTATTCCTATCCTTTGTTGAGAGTCGCACACAGGAGCGCCGTATAGGGGGGAAAAGTTAGGACAATTCCAAGGGCCCATGACTGACAGGGGCCCCAAAAAATAGGTAAAAACTAATATAAAATTATTAAACCATCATCATTCAGTATATATATTTCAAATATAATAATGAAATGAATAATGTCTTTGTTTTTACTTGTTTTTGGCAGTAAAAGTTAAATATCCCCATTGACCAAAAAGTAAACATCCATATTGACCGACCACCCCCCTGTATCTGCATGAAATGGTTTGGTCCTGCCTTAGCGCACTCGGTAAACGGTGTTTAGTTGCAGATAGTTGCAGAAACCAAAATCTGGTTTTCAGTTCAGTTAGGTCCTAGCGATGTGGTGACAACAGCTGCGCAGAGGGGGCCCAATTTGATTTGAAAATTCCTGGCGACGCCCCTGGTCGCACATGCACAGTAGCTAAGTAAGCACTGCTAGCTTGTCAGTTGCAGAGTATGAGGTCGTGCCATCCTAGCAGCTAGGCGAGCATTATAATGTGTGTTACAAAGTGACGCACGTTTGTCACGGAAGTAAAGGCTGGACTACAATAGAGCTGTTTGGAGCAGTTTGTGAACAGTGTTTTCTGTTGGAGATGGTAAGTCCCTTTGGGGGTGGACTTTGGGCTTTTTCACTTTGAAAACCTATAACATGCACAAAAAGATATATAACACAATAAAGGAAAGGGAAAAAGCATAATATGAGCACTTTAATTTAGATGGCATTATGACAATTGTCTGTATTGATTTATTTGATAAAAGAATGCCAGCATTAAACACAACACTGTATATTATGCTCAAAATGAGACCATTTTCTCTGTGAGTATTGGTTTTAGTCTCTCTGACTACAATATACTGTATGTATTATTCATTTGAAGCTGGCCCCAGAACAATTAGATTGGAACATTTGCATAATGGTTGGTCACCAAAGTATCTCTATTGACTAATTATGTCGTTGTTTTCCAAATACTGATAAATTGGCCATTTTGCTGTGTTTTTTTTGTATGGTGTTTCTCAAGTGCAGCTTTACTACATTGTCCTGAGGCTGCTCATTCCTTTCTGCGGACTGATGTATCAATTGTTTCTTATACAGTAGAGCCAGAATGTCACAAATGCTAACACCCAGCTTCATTCCACTGAACAATGGCGACATTCCTCCTCACTTTAAAATAGATCTGATTGAATTCTCATAATAATATAATACCCAGCAAATAATAATAACAAAAGGCTAATGGGTCCTTTTTTCGGTATTATTAGAATCACCTACATATCTGTATGAATGCTGCCTTTTCTATGGAATGCACATAACTTGACACAAATCCAACATTAACGGTAACATACTATGCAGTAACATATTAGTATTTTCACTAAGTATTCTGCTTTTAGTAGAGCTGTCTGTCTGACTATATCGAAGAGGGTCGACACAAAATACATAAAGGCAATCATATACAATGCATTGTTGCCTTTGCTAGACTTAATTATATTCATTTACTACTGCTGTTCAGTAATTAGTCAAGTTATGTCAAACCTTGGAATGTTCTTGATTGGCCAAGTCAGTTTGGCTTCAGTCCAAGTCAGCATGTGTTCCGCGTGCTGACGACCAGACTGAAGGTGTAAAGCTGCCGAAAAAAGCAAGAACCGAAGATGGCTGCAGTACAGGCCTGGCAGATCATCTCCAAATGCTGGCCATGCGTATCCACAAACATGCAAAGGCATACACATTTTCCCACCAGGGAGTTGTCCAGTTTATACTGTGCCATTGGCTGCTTCTCAGCAGCCCCATGTGACTAGCCAGGAGTCAAATGGTTGCTCATTGTCCTGTTGAGGCTGAGAAAGGAAGCAAGACCTTTTCAGTACATAGTCATTCACAACATTTAATCCTGTGGTCATAAAGTAAGTTTGTTTATTTCCTCGGTCTGTGAAGAATCTCAGTCTTTGGAGGTTGTGGACAATATTGTCTCAATGTCTGCGGTCAGAGAAATACAGCAAAATAAGCCCTTTTGACTGAGTGCATCATTTTAAATGGCAAGGATGTAAAGGTCACACAGGAAAGTAAGTCTTTTAAAGAGACCCTTCATGTTTAAACCACTGTGTCTTTTAAAAGCAGGACATGCTGGGGAGAGCTTTGGTTTGCATTGCAATTGATGAAATATCTCTCATCCGTAATGTAATGCATTTTAGCAGTTCACTTTCTTGCCATGTAAGTCTCCAACAGGTCCCCATATTTCTGTTGGCTCATGCTGTCCATAACAAGTAGCAAGATAAGCATTGTGCACCGTCACATATCCAGAATTTGTCCAAGGATCATTTGCCATTGAGATATGAACCTAGAGCTGGATACAAAACAGCCCATGTACTCAACAAAAACACTCAAAAAATGTCTAACCAGCCGAGCTATTACATGACAGTTATGAATATATCATCCCTTTCCATCAGTTATTCAAGTTAAGCCACAGCATCACAGAGCCCAGACGTCTTTCAACCCAAATATCTTCAAGCTTTAAGCATGACAACAATAATGACTTCACCACTGACGACTACACACAAAGGTGAACAATTCACTATTTTCCATGGGTTCTTGATGCTTCAGCTCGCATAAACACACACATAAAGAGGCACAAAAGCAGAATAACCAGAACATTCATGCCTTTTACACTTTATATGTATTCTTCCACACCAGTGACACAGCTTATCAGCCTAGAAATTAATGTTAACGACGTTACAAAAAACACTTCTGGCAACTTCTCTGTCATGGTTTGTTTTTACAAACTGCTTGTCCATGAATTGTGTGCAAGTTTACACTACTGTTCTTCAGCAGTTAACACTATTTGTCCTACAAAGGCAAAGTACATTCATCACACATTAATATGCTGTTAACTTTCACTTGCATATGTAACTCCAAAACTGTGCAAACGGTAATAATCACTGCTCATGTTCATTGTGTAAAAATGTCTAAGTAAGGAGAAACAATGATACTCTCTAATCTGCCCAGGTGAATCTGTGATGGTGTATAAGGCAGGCAATATGTACGTTGGTCGTTACTGGCTTACAGGCAAAGTAGCTGCATCCAAGCACAGTGCAGTGAGAGAAAACTATTGCTGTCTCTGCTGTTTCTGACATATTTGCTTTGGTTCAGATTCACCAACATGATTTTGTAATCATCCTTATGATAAGTTAGTTAGGTAGATAGTGATTTATGTAGTAATAATAATAATGAGAGTGCATGCAATAACTAATGTCACTGTAATTGTGGCATTGACCACAAAAGAGCATGTTACTGCTATAAAGCCATTATGGGAAGTCTACATTGCAGTTGCCTCAGGTCAAGCATCAGGATGCTACTTTGATCAACTGTAAATCAAGAAAATGAAATTGTTTTTTCTTAGAGATATGATGAATCCCTGTACGTAGAAGTCCCCTGCTGATAGTTTTTCTTTTAGGAATTCATTAATCTGCACAAACTGGCACTGGCTGAGATAACCATGATTATCATAATGAACATAGTGGCTGAAATTCCCCACTAGAAGCTTCTCATTTATATATTAGATAGAGATATTAGTTTGCTCCAGCTGATTCCGCCTCATTCACTCCTCAAAGTAGACAAATGGCAGCACAGTTTTTAGTTAACATGTCCTGTTGTGTGTGATTAAAGGAGGCGATCACTACAAGCTGATGTAAATGATCGGAGTAAGGTAATCAGGGTAAATACCGATCCCCAATCAGTAAAAAAAAATTCGCCAAAATCGGCTCTGGAGTGGGACATTCTAGTCTCGCATTGCCAGACCTCCACAGCGCTGTAAAGGAGGGTCTGGCTAGTCCTCACAGCATTTTGGGATGGGAGAAAAACATGCTCTGGTTTATTGGCATTTCTTTAAACCAATCACAATTGTCTTGGGCCGTGCTGGACGGAGCCCCGGTGCCGCTGCAAAATAGCCTCAGGAAGGAACTTGTTTTGGTGGAACGTGTACGTTCAAAGGTTGTTTTAGTCGTGCAACAGAAAACTCAGATTGGACAGATAGTCTAGCTAGCTGCCTGGATTTACCCTGCAGAGATCTGAGGAGCAATTAACCATAGTCCTCAGAAATCAACTGGAGTTAAAAAAAATTACAACACAAAGAAAGTGGAAGGTAACGGACATCCGGCCGAAAAGAGTGACATCCGGCGGAATTTTCAGCGGCACCGGAGCAATCCCGGAAGTGGAACGTCGTGGATATAGACTAGGGACATCCCTACCAGTAATATATGTGCAGTATTTACACTAGATGGTAATGTTTTAATTTAATGTATGGTTGTGTTATTATAAAATAAGACATCAATGAGTATTAATGATGAAGCTAAATATTTCCCGCTTTACCTGAATACGCATATAATGGTATAATTTCTTTTTAATTTACCAGGGGGTGAACATCTTTCTTCTGTATTTAAGTGTGCTTGCCCATGTCATCTCTGGACATTATTAATTTATCAAATCATTACTGGGACCTTGAAGTTTCCATCTAAAATGATTGGAGATGTATAAAACAGAAATTGCTTAATACAACAGGGACCTTCTATGGATCTGTCTGTCGGTCTGTCTGTCGGTCTGTCTCTGTCTCTAGTGTAGTGTATGTGAGAGTGAAAGTGTACAGAGGCACAGAGAGCAAAGTAATTTTGCAGATTTTAAAACATGGCCCAATTTCAAGCAAAATCACACAGTCAGTGGTACACGAAACATTTTCAATTACTAAACAGATGAGTCCTCAACTCAGTTTAAGCTTACAAAAGCAACCTGCATTTGTTTGCCTATTATCATGTTTCCATTTACTTTGTGCGCATTTATTATTATTTATGCTTTCTCTGAATTTTAACAATGACAGTTAGCTTGCTACAGTATTATTATAATACCCCTACACATCTATGGTACACCTCTCTTCTCACTTATTCTGGCTGATAAGACCTCCTCTCAGGACAGTGTGGGCGAGTGAAAACTATGCTAGATTAACATCACTTGTTTTGTGGCATCATTATTATTAGGTCAATATGTTTGGTGACCTCCCATCATTTCTAGCATAGGTCTAATCTTAACCTGAGTAGCCAATCAAACCAACTAGAATAAAACTGTGGATGTGCTGGGCTTTTATTATTTAACTTTTTTTTTTTTAAAGGACTTTTTAACATGTCACACAGGGGCAAATACTACAATTAATGATAGCTGAATTCCATGTAGCTGCTTTATTGGGTCCTGGTATTGATTATGCTGGCTCTCTGTCATGGCTTACTGGGACACTTATAGAGAACAGAGCAATTCGCAATTGCTACTGTCAGATGTCAAAATGTTAGCTTTTATAACATTGAGATGGAGTCCTCTCCATTTGGAGGCACAGTGTCTAGGATTTAAAAATACTAAATGAACATAAACAGATTATACTGTATAAATGATTTTATAAGAATCATTTTTTCATGGTTGTCAACATTTGTGAAACATTGTAAATCTAGAAATACAGTAATATCTGAACTTTCAGTGCAAGACGTACTGTTATTAGGCATATTACTGAAGTAATAGTGTATGTATTTACTAGTGAAGATGATCATCGCACAGCTCATCATCACTGCCCTGTAGGGAGTTGTTGTACATTTTCCTAATTCTTTTGTGCCCGATCAGGCACACTCAGTACGCAGGATGTTTAGGCGTAATTCCGCACCTTGGAATGGCAATCTAAGGAGAGAGAAGTTCCAGTTTAGCTGTCAGAGGATGTGTCGCATGTCGCATGGTGTGGCGTACTATCCTATATACTCGACTTTGAGCGATCATCCAACGTAGTACAGTAATTTGGGAATTGACAGAGGAATTCTGAATACCTCAGCCGTTGAGAGACCATCTGTGTACCCCTGCATGGCAGATCAGAGCCACTGAATATTCATGCACCATCCCTCCCCTTATCACATTAGATTAGAACCCATGTGGCGAGATAGCAAGGGGAGAGGCTGACAACGCTGTTACGTTGTCAGAGACCCTTACGGCTTTGTGTTAAATAGCACATTTGCCAAATGGACATACCCTGTGGTGTGGCACTGGGTGGAATACTCTGTGACAGTGTGTCTGTTTTCTTTAGTGAGTGAAAATGTCCCGTGTTTTGAAATGTATTCAGTTAAACACAAGGATCTACCATGAATTTGAGTTTGATTCTAAATGTGTGCAGTGTTTGTAGTTATTTCTTTTCATTTTTTTTTTTTTTAAATGAACACTGACATAAAGTAAATAGTGTGTAAATACAGTGTACACAACTAGCCTTTTCAAGACCATTGGCGGTATTTTGAAGATCCTCAGTGTAAAGTTATTTCTAATATGTACTGTATTTATGTATGATGGATTTACAAATAAATGTTTGTATATGCAGTCTGCAAGGAGCACAATTTTGCACCATAAAAGTAGCTGGAAGAGAAATGAAAAGAGCGATGCTTTGAAGACATTTCGGAGCCCAGCAGATGAGGCTGCCAGTTTGCTCATGTATGAAATATGAACTCTCAGAGACAAGGTCACTTATATTTGACTTACCTAAATATGGCTATATATAGTGTGAATCACCAGGGCTTGAAGAGATAGCCAAGAAATATTCATTAAAAAAGAAGCCTCTCCTGCTGCACTTTTAAAGCCATAAAAATACTTGGGAGGAGAAAACGAATATGAGTCATTATTGTGTCAAGACAGACGCACGACTACTCCTACATATCCCTTCTGTAAATCAGCAGGGGATGACAGCCCTCTTTGCAATAGTCCCATTAATCGCTGCATCTCTTACCTTACTAAGTAAAAATGGATGCTGTGAATACTGTAAGTAACTGCGTGGTCAAGATGGTCCGAGTATGTTCGGATGTGAATTCCTAAAGGTGGGAGAACTCCGAGGATTGTTACAGACCCCATCGCGTTGGTGATAAATCTTTCTATTAAGTGGCTGCAAAGGCACATTGGTAATTGATATCAATGTAGTTAGGGTGGAGATGTGACACATTTACAGTGCTGGTGCACTGGTCAGCTGTGTTTTATGTGCTCTCGTGGCTGCCACATGAATGAGGGTCACCTATGTGCCTCATGAATCCTTAAACAGCTGCTATCCGCTGTTTGCCTGGCTGGCAGGGAGGGTTGGGCAGTTTGTTATAGGACTTCACCAATGCGTCTGCAGAGCAGTGTGGCGAACATCTGTTGTGTGTAAAGAACAATGCTGTGTGAAGTATAAATACATTTGCATATGCATAGGGTGTTCTGCCTCCTTTAAAAGAGGACTTGACGTATCAGCACTTTGAGAAGGCAAATATACTAGAAGAAATGTATTTACTTGCAAAAAATACAAACAATATTGACAATGAAATATGCAAATTCATTTCACAAATAATCTCTTACTGTAAGTGCTACATACTGTATGCTGAATGCAGTATATATGTAGGCTTTGCAGTACACTGATACAGTACATTGTGTCATATGTTTTGTTTTATATTTTATATTTTGTTGTGTGTGGACCCCAGAAAGAATATTAAGATCCAAATAAATATGTTGAAGTAAATGCTAAAAAGATAATGCTTTTTGACACTTTGCCGTTTCTCTTCTTCAGGTGCACAGGAGGTGGTGATCAGATGTCCCCTCAATCACATACAATGCATCGGGTCAAAAAAATGTATTCATTTCAATAAACTCTGCAATGGGGCCAGAGACTGTGAAGATGGCTACGATGAAGGAGTTCACTGTCGAGGTAAGAGTTAAGGATGCTTTAACATCCTGATTCTTTATCGCCTTGGGTTTAGAAAACATAAATTAATAAGTATCCTCATTATTATGTTAATTAATCAGATCATGCTCATCTTATTTGGATTATTAAAATAGTTGGATTTATTTTACACATTAAATCTGTTACATCCGAAAATATATAGCTGTGGAAAATGCTTTACTTTTCATTCCCTGTTAACAGAGATATTCATTATTCCAAAGTGTAATCAAGTAAATTTAAGCTAAAGTGTGTTTTTGGTTGATTAGTTCAGAGGATCCTTTTCACATCCACTTAGATACGCACCGCTTAATCTGTCCTTCTTAACATCCAACTTTTAATGCATGATGATATAAATACAAATTTATGAGCTGGCACTTTGTAACTTTTGTGGTTAAACTGGTTGCCAAGGTGACTTCTCATTATCCTTTCTGTCAGAGCAGGCAAGTTACACAGCACGACAGTAGCACCAGGTGTTGTGTCATACACAAGTATTTGTTGTTGCTCGCATTCATAGCAACTCCACCAAGCTGGACACCTGGCTTTTGTGATAAGGCAGCGTCTGCCTCGTGATTGCTGCAGTCTTGGCACAACAGTTACCCCAGTCTGGCAGAGACCTCAACCTTTCTTGACCTGTAAGACAGCTAAAGTCATGCTGGGCTTTGTCTCTGTGTGAGTGCTAGGTGCAAGGATATGGTAGTCTCTGATTCACAGCGGTGAAGAGTCCAAAAGCCTGTTTGTTGGCACGGAGCAGAAAACTTTTGCTCAAATGTCTATACTATTGCTTGCATTGATGGATTTACCTGGCACCAACCCTTAGACCAGATAGTGGAATTAAATCCAGATTGATTTAAGTGGAAAGGTATAGTAACAGTATGCAAAATGTCTATTTTGGTTTATAAATTGCCATTTTAAGTTGATAGATCACCTAAAAATGGATACATGATAAACTAAATGTTTATACAACCTTTCTCAGGGCTGAATGGATGCAGCTGGTTCAGAGAAACTGCAATGTAACTGCACATTACACTGCACACATACATTTGATGCCCTGATATGGCTACTTTCCAAATCTACCAAATTGTCCCTGAGCCACAAAATGATCTTTAGGGTTAATACCTTAAGGTGTGTTCATCCAACTAAACAGCAAAGTAGGATGGGAGGTCTGCAAAGCTGGTTCAAATACTATGTTTATGTCAAGTAAGGTTTAATGAAAATGCAAACCCCACCTGGAAGAAACGCTGAAGTAAGCCCAGGTAGAACTCTCAGGCTGTATTAACATAGTAGTTGGACATAGTTTTACTGTCACCCTCTGAAGATAATATGCAGCGGATGCTATCCTATATTGGTTATTGGTGTAATAAATGGAGACTGTTTATCAATAGAAAGAAAACAGAAATAATTCACTTTAGAAAACCTTTAACTACTCGCCTCATCTATGAGTTTAAAATCACACAAGCTGAACTTTGCAGACTCGTATAAATATCTAGGTTTCTATATTGATGAACATATTAATTTTAGAAAAGGTGTTAAGGTTCTTGCTGATTCAGCACGTAGAGCTTTGGGAGGAATCATTGGTAAAAGCAAGAATCTGAAAGATATAAGTTTTCAAACATATTCTAAACTGTTCCAGGCTTGTGTGTGCCCTATACTTGATTATATTGTGGGGGTTAGAGGACTTAGAAATACATCTAATTGTGAATTAGTGCAAAATAGTGCCATAAGATATTTTCTGGGTGTTCACAAATATGCTCCAACATTGGTGATAGTTGGAGACATGGGAAGGGAATCATGTGAGGCACGCTGGAAGATATGTATGGCCCAGTTATGGAATCGTTTATTAGATATGGACGCATATAGGTTGACGAGGAAAATATTTCTCTGGGATAAACATATTCTTGGTCCTTGGTCTATATGCAAATTGTTTTGTAGCTATGGGTTTAGTGAGTTGTTTCTTAATAATGAAAAGGTGAATATTGGTTTGTTTAAAGAATCTGTGTTTGCTAAAGACAAAAAGCAGTGGGCAGACAATATATGGGCTAAGCCAAAATTGCATATTTTTGTGATGATAAAACCGGACTATGGCACAGAGAATTATGTTGTATATAATTTGTCAAAAAGGCAAAGATCTGTATGTGCTCTAGTGAGATCTGGGGTTTTACCTTTGACGGTTGAAACAGGCCGATATGTTAATGTAGAAGAGGAAAAACGGATCTGTCCCATGTGTTGTTTGAATGATATAGAAAATGAGTTCCATTTTGTTTTCTACGATCCTTTTTATTGTGAACAGCGTGATTTTTTGTTTCGTAAGATAAAAGCAGAGATTGATTTGGTAAATATGCATGATGCTCAAAGACTGAGAATTCTGTTCACATGTAAAACATAAATTAGCCAGTTATCTTGAGAAAGCCTGGGAGAAGAGAAAAAAAGCTCTTTACCGAGATGATCTGTAGATGAGGATTTGCTGTTTGTATAGACTGTGTGTGTGTGTGTGTGTGTGTGTGTGTGTGTGTGTGTGTGTGTGTGTGTGTGTGTGTGTGTGTGTGTGTGTGAGAGTGTGAGTGGGTGTATATATGTATGTATATATGTGTGTATATTAGGGGTGGTACGGTTCACAAAATCCACGGTTCGGTTCGTATCATGGTTTTAGGGTCACGGTTTTCGGTTCTGTACGGTTCTTGTTATTTCTTTTAATCTTTAACACTCCAGAAATATACTATAGCTATATGATATATAGCTAAAATTAGCATATTGAATGCATGTTGCACAATACATGCACACAGTGGCAGTTCTATCGATTGTTTTATTTCCGCTGTCATCATAGGTAACATGAAATCCAAACACACCAGACTATATACAACGCTGGCGCATCCTCCAACTCCGGGCAGCCTTCCTCATCTCTTCCACTTGACATTTCTGCATGTGACGTGACCTGCAGCAGCAGCACTCCACACTCCACCTGAGGAGTGGTCGGCTCAGCGCCTCTCAAAATCTGACGAAAATCTTCTAAACTGACCTTTGTCGATCAAAAAAACAGACAGATTCAGCAACTGTATGGCCTATTTCTCGCTTAAAATGTTTTCAGAAACACTTTTCGGTGAACTATTTTCGTAAAATATGAGAATGAGACGCCATTAGAGTCTGTTTTGAAATGAGCAGCAAGAACCACGTGACGCGTTCGTCCAATCAGCTGCCATGTGTTGCGTTCGTCACGCTCATCCCCCTCGTCGTTTCCAGTAAGTGTTTTAACAAAGGTGTCGAAAGTTTGGCACTATGGCAGTAAGTGGTTAGTGCACATTAACAGTGGACTGACGAACCGTGCGACACACACATGCTCCGAACCGAGACCGAGAGTTTTTTCATGAACTGCACCATCCCTAGTGTATATATATATACAGTGGTGTGAAAAAGTGTTTGCCCCTCTTCCTCATTTCTGTTCCTTTGCATGTTTGTCACACTTAAGTGTTTCGAACATCAAACCAATTTAAACAATAGTCAAGGACAACACAAGTAAACACAAAATGCAATTTGTAAATGAAGGTGTTAATTATTAAAGGTGAAAAAAAATCCAAACCATCATGGCCCTGTGTGAAAAAAGTGATTGCCCCCTAAACCTAATAACTGGTTGGGCCACCCTTAGCAGCAACAACTGCAACCAAGCGTTTGCGATAACGTGCAATGAGGCTTTTACAGCGTCCTGGAGGAATTTTGGCCCACTCATCTTTGCAGAATTGTCCTAATTCAGTTACATTAGAGGGTTTTCGAGCATGAACGGCCTTTTTAAGGTCATACCACAACATCTCAATAGGATTCAGGTCAGGACTTTGGCTAGGCCACTCCAAAGTCTTCATTTAGTTTTTCTTCAGCCATTCGGTGGTGGACTTGCTGGTGTGTTTAGGATCATTGTCCTGCTGCAGAACCCAAGTTCGTTTCAGCTTGAGTACACGAACAGATGGTCGGACATTCTCCTTCAGGATCTCTTGGTAGACAGCAGAATTCATAGTTCCTTTTATCACGGCAAGTCTTCCAGGTCCTGAAGCAGCAAAACAGCCCCAGACCATCACACTACCACCACCATATTTTTACAGTTGGTATAATGTTCTTTTATGAAATGCAGTGTTCCTTCTACGCCAGATATACTTGGACACACACCTTCCAAAGAGTTCCACTTTTGTCTCATCGGTCCACAGAATGTTGTCCCAAAAGTCTTGGGGATCATCAAGATGTGTTCTGGAGAAATTGAGACAAGCTTTGATGTTCTTTTTGCTCAGCAGTGGTTTTCTCCTTGGAACTCTGCCATGCAGGCCATTTTTGCCCAGTCTTTTCCTGATGGTGGAGGCATGAACGCTGACCTTAACTGAGGCAAGTGAGGCCTGCAGTTCTTGGACGTTGTTGTGGGGTCTTTGTGACCTCTTGATGAGTCGTCGCTGCGCTCTTGGGGTAATTTTGGGCGGCCGGCCACTCCTGGGAAGGTTCACCACTGTTCCATGTCTTCGCCATTTGTGGATAATGGCTCTCACTGTGGTTCGCTGGATTCCCAAAGCTTTGGAAATGGCTTTATAACCCTTTCCAGACTGATAGATCTCAATTACTTTCTTTCTCAATTGTTCCTGAATTTCTTTGGGTCTCGGCATGATGTGTAGCTTTTAAGGATCTTCTGGTGGACCTTACTGTGTCAAGCAGCTCCTATTTAAGTGATGCCTTGATTGTGAACAGGTGTGGCAATAATCAGGCCTGGGTGTGGCTAGAGAAATTGAACTCAGGTGTGGACAACCACAGTTATAGTATGTTTTAACAAGGGGGGCAATCACTTTTTTCACACAGGGCCATGATGGTTTGGATTTTTTTTCTCCTTTAATAATAAACACCTTCATTTACAAATTGCATTTTGTGTTTACTTGTGTTGTCCTTGACTTTTGTTTAAATTGGTTTGATGTTCCGAAACACTTAAGTGTGACAAACATGCAAAGGAACAGGAAATGAGGAAGGGGGCAAACACTTTTTCACACCACTGTATATATATATATATATATATATATATATATATATACTTGTATTCATGTATTTCTCCGAATGATTTGTATATGCGACTGGAAGACGTTTGCTAAATAAGTTTGTGGTATCTTGTAATCCCATGGGATTGGCCAAATGTTTGGTATGACACAGAAACAAAATTAAACTAAAACTATTAAGATATCTCCCATTCCATGTGCCATACTGCAAAAGTGTATCAACAGGCAGAACAATGTCAGTTCATCCACTGGTGCTGTAATGACAAGGTATTTCAAATGTAATTGAAGCTGCTATATCAGATACCTTCTTCAACTTTGTCCTTCAAACACACAGCAGTACTAAGCAGCCATCATGATAATGCATTCACACTGCGAGCAACTTGTTATTGACTCTTTCTATTACAAATACCCCAAAAGGAAACCAATTAGATGGTCCTCTAATATCTTGCAGTTCTACCATACAATTAAAATATGATAGCAGTAAGAGTCACCTTGCTGTATCTTACTGGTAGCATTAAAGAGCCACTTCATTGGCCACAGTGTCCCAGAGAAATTCAATGAAATGTAGCAAAAAAGAAGGTCAAACAATTAAAATTCTTTTAATGGAATTCTGTTATATATATATATATATATATATATATATATATATATATATGTATATTTTAGACAACGCAACAGCATGCAAGATTTTCTTGAACATCCTCCAAAAGTAAATCAATGCAACTCACAACTCGAGGGTAAAGAAACTGGGTACAGACAATAATAATGCTTTCATTGCACAAATCCTTACCTTTTCTGCTTACTTCATAAGCCAACAATATGTTTTATATCTCAAAGACCCAGGAGTAAAATAAAAAAATACAAATTATTCTCTTTTATTTAGCTCTTTTAAAATATAACATGTAAACAGTAATTCATACATATTGTCTACTACATACCTGTATGACTTCACTTCAAACTTGGACTGAGACTTACATTTAAAAAACTATTATTGGCCATGCACAAATGTTTAACTATGCTCTTTATGGCTACCATAACTCTAACATCTGCTTTGGTTGCATAGTTGTCTTATGATCAATCAAGTTAAATAACCTTGCTATGGATAGACTTGTATAGACCATACGCTGTTTTACTTTGCTTATCACAGATCTATCTGTTGGCCTCATCTTCATTGTCTGGCCTTTCACATTACTGTTGTGGGTTCCACACTGCCTCAACCTTGTGAACTGCATCCTTTTCTTTTCTGTCCGATGTCATTTCACACATCCCTTGTCAACGAATAGATAATAGGGTGCCTCTGTTTTTTTAATTCCTTTAAGAAGGCACTATCTGTAACAATGTGTGACCTGCATTTTTACTATCCAGCTCTTAATGCAACACTGCAGTCAGTTGCTTGGATGTCCTTGTCTGAAGCAGTAAGATTGATTCTTTTTTAAAGAATCAATTAGTCCTGTAGAAAGTATGAATTTCTTGTCTTTGTACACATTTTTTGATTTGATGTTAAAAGATAACACATATTCATTACAGTTTGTGTGGCACCAGCCCTTCTGCTTAAGTTCACTCAGAGACACACGCTTTACAGTATGCTTAGTCCCACAGTCATACACATAGTCATACATCTCTGATTTGATACAGCTACATACCCCCCACCCGTAGTCTGAGATCATTAGGTTAGATGCTATTAGTGGTTGCCCGCACTAATTTTAAAACTAGAGGGGATCGGTCATTCCAATCAGTTGCTCCTAGGCTGTGGAATGACTTGCCTCTCCCGCTACGTTGTGTGGATTCTGTCGAAAATCTTTTAAAAAGCAGCTGAAGACTCTGCTGTTCAAGCAGGCTTTTACATAGTGGAGGGGCTTATATGGCTGTTTGTTATGCTTTCTATTTGTAGTTCAATTTGCTTTTTTTTTAACTTCTTGTGTTGTATTGCATTTTATTGTGAAGAACTTTGTGATTTTTATCTGTGAAAGGTGCTATACAAATAAACTTTACTTACTTACTTACTTACTTACTTACTTACTTACACGGACAGACCAAACTCATTGGAAAGCAGGAGAAATTGAGGTCACCATAGAGAAGTTTTAGGCAACCAGCTGGGTCTCTTACAAAACTTTTTTTCCCCTCCCATTCCTGCCCACCTCTTATGAATATACATGCCGAACATCCCAAGAGGCCCTGATATGAAGGTGCCCAGATGGAAAAACCACCAAACTCTTTTAGTTCACCTTCAGGAAACGTGCTCATTCTTAATCGCATGCTCGTGGGATCTCTGAAGTCTCTACTGCTTGCACTGAGGAAGACAAATGTCAGACTTAAGTAAACACAACTCAGCTTCAGACTTCATCTGTTATCTTTAGGGCGGTCCCAGAAAGTGAACATAAACAAATATCTTCCAAATGAACATGGCGAATAAAAGGAACAGCATGGAGCTGCTTAGAAACTGAATTAGCAGACGTTGTCAACCCGGATGGCTTAGTTTTAGGTCTCTTTTAGATTTAAAAATTAAAGTTTAATTCTGATTCCAGGCTTAATCCATGTCTGTTCAAACAGTTTACTCAAAGTGTTCACTTTCCCAAACCATGATGACAAAATCAATACGTAGAATATTTGTCAGTACTAAGCTCTGGGGTTTGCATTCTGCTTTTTTGAAAAGGTGATGGAATCTCGCTAGATACTGTACTGTATTATGATAGCACATTTACAGCAGTGTCATCAGAAGGATCACTGATAGATTGAAGCCAACTCAATGCTGTCACTTTCCTGTCTCCAAAGTGAATGTCAGCAATGCACCATTGACTATATTTAGTGCAGTAAATTACATAACTTAATGTTTAAAACCGAATGATATTTTGCTGAACACTGCACACAGCGGTTATAGTGATAGTTTTTGTATAATTGCCTTTCAGTTTAAACAGGTAATGGCATTTGATCTGTCTTTACTGCTTAAAACATCTTTCCACTACATCCACTAATTGAATTTCATCCCCCTAAAGCTGCAGACACACTGACCAGATGGCCGACCCTCGGCAGAAAAGGCAGTTGGACTGATCAGTCTCCCCGAGTTGGTTAAAAAAGAGCCTCGGAACACACCAAAGCTCTGTTCTGAATGTGAGAGATAGCCACGCCCCCTTATTTGCATAGAAGAACTGGAACAGGAGTTGTGAATTAGCCATGGCTATAAACACTGTGATACAGGCATCGGATTGTTCTTCGTGTAATAATCTATGTTTTTTGTATCTGTCCCTATTCAAATAAACAAAACAAAACAAAAAAATTAAATAAAATAAAATAGAGAGGGAAATCAATAAATGTGGCATTAGGAAATAAAAGTCCACGGAAATAAATAAATGTAGATTCATGAAATAAAAGTACCATGAAATAATTAAAAGTAAAACCTTTTAATATATTTATTTAACTAATTGATTCATTTTTATATGAGTATTTACATTTAATTATTTATGTATTTATTGCCTCATTTATTTATTTCATGATGTATTTCAAAGGCATATTTATTTATTTATTCATGTATTTATTCATTTATTTATGTATTTATTCATTTATTTAATATTGAATAAAACGGCATTCCATATACATTATCCCTTACATATAAATGTACTATGCTATGCTATATTGACATTAAAGATTCTACACATTGGCTTTAATCACTTCACTGACATTAGTGTAATGTAACTGGCACTTTTCTGTGCATATTGTCATTGTCATTGCAAAGGGGAATGTAGCCGTTTTTGTGTGAATGCCCAGAAAGATCATCAGCATTAAGTTTTATGAGTCAGTCTACTGCTGATGAAGAACATCAAAGTCTGGGCTCAGTTTTCATGGCAGTGTGAATATTGGCATAAGCAGGGTTATAATATTGTTGTCCTGACCTTGCAGTGGTATCTGTGTGCCCTTCTCAGGGCACATGGTGCAAAGGTAGGAGAACATGCAATTGAATGGGAGTTGCATGTAAATTGTAGTGCAACAACCAATAATTACATGTAGGTCACATTAGAAATACATGTTACTTTACTATACTAATAGCAAGAAATACCAGAAATACAATTTCCAAATGTTATCGCATTTGCTGCGTGCAATCTCTAGAGTGAGACCACATATCAGTCTCATTGGAATACAGATAAGTATAAAAAATATATATAAAATAGCTTTATTTATTTATGTATTTATTTTTACTTGAGGGAAAACGCTGTTCTGCTGTGAACATTTTTTCCCCAGCATATTTTTGTCAGTGCTAGAATAGAATTAAAATACTTTCAAGTACTATAATTGGAAAAAGTCTTGAACTGCCTTAGTTTTCATTGACAAAATAGCACAAAGCCTTAATCAACAAGCATTTAGTTATAGATTTTGTACGGCAGTTAATACTGCTAGGTTGTCCTATGTATCCTTTATCTAAACTAAAATGCAGTTATTTATTTCCTTCCTGTGCTAGTTCTGAATGACTGTTTAATTCAATAACATAAAATTGGGTGACCATGTAAAAAGCTGACTGCCAGAGGCGGCGTCAGCCGATTTTGCCGGGGCTTCAGCCCCTAATGTTACAGTAGCCCCGAATGTATTTTGAAAAGTTGACTGACAAATATGAAACCGGACAATAGCCTATGTAAACGTGCCTGATCGCCTGGCCATTCATACCTGACGCTTATTTCTCCGTGCCTGTCACAAAGCAATCCCTCCCCTCTCTGCTGCTCTCTGAGACAGGATGAGTGGGGAAAACTGTGGTAATTGTAGCCTATATGTGGCTGTATGTGTGTGTGTGTGTGTGTGTGTGTGTGTGTGTGTCCGTCGGTCTGTCCGTGTGCCTGGTCGCGTGTCTCGCTGTGAGAAGTTAAGACTATGAACCTACAGTGAGACCTTGCCCACTCAGCACGGGTAGAAGAGACTAGGCTACAAGACCGCCGCCACGGTAGGCTACCGACTTGAAGATCCAGCAGATCAGATAAGCAAAGCCCATGACGTGTTGTCGCCATAGCGACTGCAAGCAACAGTGATTAGACTGTGTTGAAAGTCCAACTTTTCAAGCTGAAGCCAAGAAGCACTCTACCATTAGGCTACATTCAAGTTAAAGTGGTGTGAGAAGTGGTTCAACTTGGAAATTGCAACTATAAGGACTCCGCTCTATTAACATTACAGGTGTTTCTGGTGGCTGGTACATGCTACAAGGTGTCAAGGGGAATCTAACTCCTTAAGGGAGTGAATACGTTTTGAGTATAAGGTGAAAGAAAAGGACAACATAAGTTTAAGTACTCCTCCACGACTCCTCCAAATCACACAGAGCACAGATCAGATGAGTTATATTTTGAATGTGCACAGTTTTGAACATGAGCAGAAATCTTGCTCAAACACATCTGAAATATTACAGTCCAGGGCTTTATTAGTTCATTAAAATGAATTAATGTATCATTGAGGTGAATAATTGTCATGTGCACATTTAAGCAGGTTACTTCCCCAACAAAAGACGCAAAAGAGGAGGGAAGAGTGAATTATAGGCTACATGTGTGCTGACTCAAATATAAATAGAAAAGTCGATCCAAAGGAGAATAAATAGTTGAAAGCAATACAGAATGCCTGAGAGCCTTACTGCAATATATTCCATTATGTTTTTATATTTTAAATTGTCCCCTATGGTTCATGTTACATATTTCCAGCATAAATTGATTCAGAAAAATTTAGAAATAGGTGCATAAAAATTCACCTGAATGCAGGAAATGAAGTGAAGTGTGTGGACCCCCAGACCCCCCGCATCATAGGTCGCCACACAGATCTGGAAACAAAACCTTGGCCTTTGGGTTGCCAGGCCAGTTATGATTAGGCCAAATGTTGGTGTCATTGAACTTACATCTACAAACTGCAAGCTAAAATGAACATACACTGGCTATTAACAAGCTGGGCAAGCCAATTGCTGTTTTGCATTGCATTTAGTTTATTTAAATGACTCCGGGCTAAGCCCCAAACCTCCTCAAGTCCTGGAAACGCCCCTGCTGACTGCTAACATGAGACAATTAGTTCATAAAGTCGTTCACCTTTTATTGACAATTAGACAACATGTTAATAAGTACTCTGGCAAAACCAGTGGGCATAATTTGTTGATGGTGAGATGTGGGGCAGAAAAATCCTACTTACACAGAAAACAGGTCAATTTGAATATCACACACAGCAAACTATGGGGTGCCGAATGTAAAAGTTCAGTTAAAATTTTTTAGCTGATAAATTTTCAACATTTAGCTCACTTTCCTCACATTTAGCGCATTTTCCTCACATTTGAGACAGAAATTATATATATATCTAAATGTTAAATGTTAAATCTAAATGTTATATCTAAATCTAAATGTTAAATGTTGAATCTAAATATATCTAAATCTAAAGATTAAATATATATCTAAATATTATATGTAAATCTAAATATATATCTAAATGTTAAATCTAAATGTTATATCTAAATGTGTCGCCAAGTGTAAAGCTAAATATTTAGAAAATATTCAAATCCCCAAGGAAACCACGCCCACTGCAGTGGCTTCAAATCGCGCTGCACCGCAATTTTCAGTCAACACCTGTTGGTACAGTAAATACTGACTACAGTGGAGCTGTTCGACTAATGTTACTGGATTAAAACACATTTCGGTCAGTATTTTGTATTATTGACTTATATCACAGAAATGTCTTAATATTTGTGTGTACTATAATGCCGTTGTTTTGTTTGACTCATATCTCCTTGTGTGTTTAACGTTAGTTTGACTCACCCTTCACAAGCAATCTAGCTCACACACTGCAGCCGACATGTCATCTGAACAGGCCTCGCAGCACTGTAACTAGCTAAGTTAGCTAGGTCTCGCAATGCGAGACTGAACAGCAGTAGGCCTGTCAAATTTAACATTTAGATTTAGATATAATATATATATGAGGCCATGGTTCTCAGCAGGAAACCGATGGAGTGCCTTCTCCAGGTAGGGAATGAGTCCTTACCCCTAAGTGAAGGAGTTCAAGTACCTTGGGGTCTTGTTTGCGAGTGAGGGGACAATGGAGCGGGAGATTGGTCGGAGAATCGGCACAGCAGGTGCGGTACTACATTCAATTTATCGCACCGTTGTGACGAAAGAGAGCTGAGCCAGAAGGCAAAGCTCTCGATCTACCGGTCAGTTTTTGTTCCTACCTTCACCTATGGTCATGAAGGCTGGGTCATGACCGAAAGAACAAGATCCAGGGTACAAGCGGCCGAAATGGGTTTCCTCAGGAGGGTAGCTGGCGTCTCCCTTAGAGATAGGGTGAGAAGCTCAGTTATCCGTGAGGAGCTCGGAGTAGAGCCGCTGCTCCTTTTCGCGTCGAAAGGAGCCAGTTGAGGTGGTTCGGGCATCTGGTAAGGATGCCCCTGGGCGCCTCCCTAGAGGTGTTCCAGGCACGTCCAGCTGGGAGAGGCCTCGGAGACCCAGGACTAGGTGGAGGGATTATATCTCTAACCTGGCCTGGGAACGCCTCGGGATCCCCCCAGTCGGAGCTGGTTAATGTGGCCCCGGAAAGGGAAGTTTGGGGTCCCCTGCTGGAGCTGCTACCCTCGCGACCCGACCCCGGGATAAGCGGATGAAGATGGATGGATGGATGGATATAATATATATATATATATATATATAATTTCTGTCTCAAATGTGAGGAACATGCGCTAAATGTGAGGAAAGTGAGCTAAATGTCGAAAATGTATCAGCTAAAAAATTGTAACCAAACTTTTACATTCGGCACCCCATAGCAAACATAAGATATAAAATTATTCTTTGTTTACCTTCCAGCCTAAAAAGAGTGAGGCCTGTGAAACTAGCTCATACAGCTCAAGTCACGCTGTAAAAATCACACAGGATACACTGTAGCCTATACCAACCCAGTCTCATGGCAGTTCGTGTAAATGTCACGTTATTTTTAATCTATTGATACGTGTTCACGGGGACGTTCTTCCCGGTTTTTACGTGGTGGCCAGCACGAAATACCCTACGGGGAAAGGATGCCTCACACTCCGGGAGACGGCCGAAAAGGACGCCCCATATGCTGGGAGGTGGCCGCAAGATGGCTGCTGGGGACGCAACTACGGGGAAAGGGCGCTTCACACGCCGGGAGACGGCCGCGGGGGATGCGCGACAATAACGGGATGGCGGAGGTTGGGTTTAGGAAAAACACTACGGGGAAAGGGCGCATCACACACCGGGAGACGGCCGCGGGGTGCGGCCGCTGGGGGCGCGCCACATTAAAGGGATGGCGGAGGTTGGGTTAAGGAAAAACACTACAGGGAAAGGACGCCTCACACGCTGGGAGACGGCCGCTGGGGACGCGCGACAATAGCGGGACGGTTGTGATTAGGAAGTCTACGGGAAACAAAACACCACACGCGGGACGCGATCCCCCCTCGCCTGGGTGAAAGTCCTGTGTTGTTTGACCCATCCACCACCCCAGCTAGCCTCCCTATGCGGATTTTCGGCTTTTTATACTACTCCCTACCGTTTTTGTGCTGTGATCACAAAATATGCTTCCCATTGAAATACATTACTTCACATTTTTGTGCTGGCGACCACGTAAAAAACGAGAAAAACGTCTCCGTGAACATGTATCAATAGATTAAAAATAACGTGACATTTACACAAACTGCCGTGAGACCGGGCTGCCTATACACATATCCAGAGCCCTACTCTAACATAGTGTTCTGTTAAGTTGTCATGCATGTGCTCACTCTCTCATTGCCAATGAAAGAGCGGCTTTACTGCTCACAATACAACCATAGCTGCCACAGCTATTGCTTGTGCTCACTGTTCCATTTCATCCCCCTGTAGGCTCTGTTTCTGAGGTTTTCCCCCAGTGAGGAAGTTTGTTGCTCCCTGATCTTACTCCTCTCTCTTTGTGCTTATGCTTTCAACTGAGTTCTCTCAGGGAACCATGAATCAATGTTCTGTATCAACAATCTAATATCTACTCACACGTAAATAAACTGTATTTCCCTCTGTGTGCTTATACCATTGTTAGAATTTGAGGATTTGAACCAGAATCAGTCCCTCTGTTTAAGTCAGACTGGAACCTACAGTATTGCTGCATCAATCGACACATCAGTAGACATTAGTCCCTCCCTCTGTGTTGCTAAGGTGATCCAAGTAACAAAAATGTACATTGCAGGTTTGGTTTGTGTCCCATACTCCAGAAGTGGGGCAAGAGTGCACTACTGCTATTGTAAGAAGCCTAAATTACATACTGGTTATTTTACTTAATTAATAAATCATATTCTAGATGTTGATCCTTTAACCCAATGAAGTTAAGAAAAGATTAGCGACGTGGTTAACTTGGAATGAAAGTTTAGTAAAAGTTGAGTAAAGTGCCCTATAATGTGTTCCTGCAGAGGAAGCTACAGTTTCAGGAGCACAGTCCTAGGAATGTATTTCTTCAACCCTGGGGACTGAACAAAACCGGTACACTGTGCAAGTGTCAACTAGTGTTGACGAACTGACCGAAGAGCCGGTTCATTAACCCGACTCGTGTCACTGAACCGGGAGAATCGAGTGCCATACGTCAATGAACCGACTCACTCCTGTTTTTTTCTTTTACTTCATTCGTGCCGTTGTGTGTAGCTGGTATGCTTCTGCTACTGTGTGTCTGTAGTAATCTAGCTCATTAGCGCCTCCACTGGAGTGGTGGTGGTAGAATCAATCGGGAAATGTGCTACCTAGATAACGTACCATGCTACTGAACAAGAGACCAAATGTAATCGTGCAACCAGCCGACCCGCTCAAGTCTAATGTAATCAAGCGGTGTCTTGGTTCACGGCAAGTTTGAGTTATTAACCAAGCCTTGTTTCTGGGGCATCTTAGATGATTGTGTCCATGGCAATTCACACATTATCGATGGGGAAGTATATCACATACAAATACACGTCATTCTATCTTGGTAGTTGTGTTAAGTTAAATGTTAGAGAAGTGAATGTTGCTACATGGTAGGTAGGCTGTCACGAGGAGACAGCGCACCAGGCTACTGAACGAGACCGTAAGGACCGTAACCGAGGGTACTGCATGAGTCTATATTCAAACGGGTGTATAGGTTCTCGGGAAGTTTGAGTTATCAACCGATCCCACAAGCCTTTATGTCTCGTGCATTTTAGAATTGTGTTCATGGAAATTCATAGGCTACATTACCAGGGGGAAAGTATTAAATCACATACAAATACACGTAATGTTATCTTGGTAGTTATGTTAAGTTAAATGTTAGAAGTGAATGTTGCTACATGGTAGTTAGACTGTCACGAGGAGACCGCGCACCAGGCTACCGAATGTAACCGTGGCCAGTGTGTGAGTCTAGTGTCGGTCAGTATGAGTGTGCAAATAGTATGTCGAGACCGAATGTAACCGCAACCGCTCGAGTCTAATCAAGCGGTGTCTTGGTTCCTGGCGGGGGAAGTAAACGTGCAATCCCTCCTCCCCCCCCCGCCGCTGAGGGCACGCAAACCGGTGACCGAATCTATTAACTCGGTAGGCCAACTAACGACCATCTGGTTGAACCGACTCGCATAAAAGAGTTGGTTGTCCCATCACTAGTGTCAACACCTAAGTTAGCAGTTAGCTTGCTATATGAAGGGTTAGGTTAGGTGAAAAGACAGGGTTAGGGTACTACAGAAACTACAATCTAGCATCTGCCTGAAAAACTAGGATCCTAAAAATGTTCTTAAACTACAGCTTCCTCTTTTGCAGCAACATGCTACTCAAGACAGTGTTCATTTCACCTACTATAATGACAACAGTCTAAGCAAATTGACTCAGCTGTAGCTAATTAGCTAATCTTAAATTTGGACAAACAACAAAAGAGAAACTCTTGGCTGTTGTCTGGTTAATATGCTCTGTGCATGCTGGGATAATTTACACTTGCCAAAGATTGTTTTCTGAAAGAAGAAATGCCAATGTGTCATTTTTGATGTTTGAAAAAAATAAGGATTTGGCTTAGTGTTTTTACTTGTCATATCACCAACAGAGTGGTGAGTGTTTTTTACATAACCGATGTAGATGATTGTCATAAAGTTCACTGACTCATGCTGTTGAATTTGACCATCTATTATCTACTACTACTATCTATTCACATTCATACATGAACAGACTAGCACATAGCACCTTAGCTGCTGTGACTTATTTCAAAACATACATACAACAATTGTTACCCAGAAGTCCCTTCTTTACTGTAACACCGCTCACAGGCTGCAGGGACTTCTAGTGGCTAACGTAAATAGAGCTGCAAATAAATCACACCAGATTGCCAAGTTATTCCTTTCAGAGAGGTAGATAGCTCAACATTTAGAGTGTAAAGTGTTGTCAAAATCTCTGTTAAACCTTTAAGTACATCATATCATCGGTTGTTACCTCAGCTATTAAAAGCTCTAATTTGAGACCGTCAGAATTCAGAGTTGTGAAACAGCTTGTCATTTGAGTCTGTGAAGCTAACATCATTGTTAGCCTTAGCTGCTACAGTGCAGCGCTGTCAACATTATCATAAGGTCCAATATCAATATATTGGATGATGTGCCAGCACTTTGTTAGGACTGGCCAACTATTCAGGTGTCAAAATTAATATAATGCCACTTTAAATGTCATGATTAAATGTTAGTATGCCTACTACCACTATAATGTCTAAATTAATGTGGGCTAAATTGGTCAATTTTTCAAGAAGGCCGGGCAAAGTCGACTTTTCTTACTGACTGCTTTAAAAAAAACAGAGCCCCAATATTACCCAAACAACAAGAAAATACATTATTTTATCGGATTCTGTTCAAGGTAAGTTGGTGATGGTGCTTATTGTTTACTTATATAGACGACGAATACAGGCCTGTT
The DNA here is from genome assembly GCF_031162955.1 of Sander vitreus. Taxonomy (NCBI): domain Eukaryota; kingdom Metazoa; phylum Chordata; class Actinopteri; order Perciformes; family Percidae; genus Sander; species Sander vitreus. Next base: position 81,594 of record NW_027595477.1, on the reverse strand, counting down.
TTTAAATTAAATTTGTAGAAAATCAACACAATTTAAATCCCAATTGCAATATTGGTCAAAAGTTTAGCAATTGTTCATGTTCGGCCCCATAGTTTTAGTTACACCTTACAGAGCTTACACTTTACTTGAAGGTATCTACATAAGAGGGACATGACACTGTCATGAATGTGTCATAAACATTGTAAACAAATCATAAACGTTTATGACATAACGCTTCTTTCATTAAGTGTCATTTGGTTTTTGACTTGACAAGTTAGGGTTAGGGTTAGAGTTACGGTTAGGGTTCATGTGTCATGACAGTGTCATGTGTTCATGACAGTGTCATGTCACTCTTATGTAGATACCTTCAAGTAAAGTGTTACCCACATTGCATTTATTTTCATTTTAAAATAGCTCTGGTTAGTCTGAAAAAGAAAATGTACAATTGATCCATAATTGAACTTATCTGAGAGGCAAAAAATGAACTGGTACAAAGACACATTTGTTTTGCCCCTCGGAATTGATATTGATATTGATAACCTTTTATTTGCAATCACCAACACAGATGATAGAACATACTTTGTTTAAATCCAGTGTTAGTGATCCTAATATTTCTTCCTTTTTTAATTTAGGTGCATCCTGACACTGAAAGCATACAATTTGCCCTTGACAAAAAAGAATAAACTGAACTGAAGGTTAAGCCTGTATTTCCATGTTTTCTTATTGACAATTAGGTGTTATATGCAGGATACATTTTGGCTCTGATCTGCAAAAAAAATTACTTGTAAAATGAATAACAAGGGGTATGATGCAGAAAGGAAAGTTGAAAGAACAAAGTCACAAATTGCTTCCTATAGAGAAAAGTGTATTGTGATTAAATATATGATTGGACTTTTAAAGTCAACCTGTGCCAGTTTCTCTCACTCCAACAGAAAATTGTCAGCAGAAATAATCCACTGAATGCGGCAATGTTACAGTGATTAGGTGCGGCTGCCTCTCCCAGCACTCTGCTTTAACAGGCTCTCTAATGTATTTGATTCCAGAATATATGGATCTGTTTCTGCCACGTAAGGGTAATCTGGACTTTATTCAGCAATGACAAAGGCATTGCTGCGGAGAACACACTCATTTAAGCTATTTGTGGATTTGAATCATAGTTCAGAGTACACTGTCTGAAAAGTAGCAGAAAAACAAATCTCATTATGGACGTGGAAGTGAGAAAACGTTCATCTTCTTTGGCAAACACACACCTTAATCATTTTTTTCTAATAGTTTCTGACTTTGACATTCTGACACTAAGAGTAATACAGAAAACATTAGTATACATTTATTTTTATTTTCTAATGATAAAGTCTCTAAAACTAAAACAATGTCAAACACACACCTTCCCTCACACCCTCTGTCTCTGAACAACATTAAATGTTCTCACTTGATTAACTTTTCATTACGACAACTCAAACAAACAAATATTTTTCTCCAAAGTGAAGGAGCCTATAAGTGATGCTCTTTTCTGAAATGACTAGCCGTAAATACAGTTCAACAATTTTTTTAGTGTTTCTCAGTGGGTTGAAAATGTGCTGGCAACCAGCCTTGTAGAATGTAACATATTAGCATATTTATTAAATTTTTGCCCCTCTAATGGATGGAACATTTACAGTAAGTAGTCCGGGAGGGGGATTGCTCTCCTCTCTGGGGTGGTACTCTGCAATGTGCTGTGCATTTTAGTGTGTTATTCTACCTCACTGCAGTCACTTTACCAGAGAAAATGAGGTTGTAATTTTCAATAGTGTTTTATTTCCGATACAAATCCATCTGATGGTTTAAAAGTAATGTCCAAATGTGCTGTCAAAGTATTTAACACATCTAATTTTGAATTCTCTGTCAGATTCTTTTTTGCTGTTTGAGTTCCAGGTCTTGTTATCCTGGTAACACTGGTTTGGGAACTGCCAGGCCCCACTACAAACTACATAAATAACAGTAGCAGACACTAGCAAACAATATTTGATGGATATTACTTTGTTGTTCCACAGTCTGGCAAGATATTGTCACTCATATCATTACTATCCCTAATATGAGGAAACAATCTGGTGTCATCAAATCCTATTACAGCGGATTTTCTTCCTCAGGAGTGGTTAGAATTAAAGTTTCATTGTTTACTGGAGGATTTCGACACCCACACTGATGATGTTTCTTCTAATATTTAAGGGCATGTCAGAAGCCTGGCAGTGCACCAGTTCTCAAATCCCTCAGCGAATTGTGTTTTGAGGGATTAACAACATTTACTGTCACATTTGAGCCCTAGTGTGAGCTGCAGGATTACATTTCTTGAAAATAACATGTATATGCGCATGTATCTCAATTTCAAGGGGAAATTATACCTTCTAGACCATCCGGACAGCTCCTTGTCACATCAAAGCTGACACACTTAAGCTTCTCAGATAACTTTCTAAAGCCTTGTCAATAAATTGTGTCACTTCAATCAGCGCCCATCTTATACAAATAACATTTCCCTACACACACGTCTGGAAACTGTTGAATGTTTTAACGCCAGAGAATTTATGACCCGATTTCATATTTGTGGAATCAATCTTGCCGCTGGCCACCCAGAGGATACCAACCACAGCTACAGACCGACAAAATAGGTTAAGCTCCTAATTTATGGGTGGGAAATCCACTCATTAAAGGTCCTCGAGCCAGCCATGGGTGCACCTTCTGTGTTGGGTTTGCATCTTAATTCGGTCCCACATTAATTACAGACCTTGACTGCGAACAGAGTTTTGGGGGAAAACTGGCTATTCACAAAGGCCATGGTCATTCCTAAAGTGGAGCCATAATTAGGCCAGATGGGGCAATCTGACTGCTAGCCATGGTGTGGTGAGGCTTCTTGTTTGTATTGGCAGAGCAGTGCCACACTCACCATTTATACTCTCTATAGCTATAGCTATACTCTATACATCTGTATGGCTGAATGTGGAAGGTCTGAGCAACTTCTACTAATGTCGTCTGCTAGATAGATGTGTGACTTTTGTGGGATGCGGTGGAGTGAAATGTCCCGAATATGCAGAAATTCAGTTTGGTTTTGTCAGTGGTAAAATGGACAACATTTTGAACTGTACTCACTTTTGTGTAAGGGAATCATGTAATATTTAACTATGGTGATACTGCTACTCTAGTGCATATGTTTTCCATTTTTCTAAAGAGGCTTAAACATTTTTGATTGTGAAAACAGCATCTAAGGGTGTAGTCACTCCTAGCTCGTTTGGGCCTGTTGTTTCAAAAGCATTTCACCACCAGGTCCGGTTTATTTGGGCATATGTGCAATCACACTCTGATGCGGGGAAAAACAAGTGGGCAGAGATCGCCTTGGCCGACCAATGAGAGAACAGCTTGCTCAAGCATGACATTAGTTAACAACTTTTGGACCATTTTTGAATGTTGCCATGTAAACACTAAAGAACCGAGAGGCAAATGCATCAATTGTATCTAATTAGTCACTGAATCTGAACAATGCAAACAAACTGCAGATCTGAAAACTCCTGAAAGATTCAAGCCTCTGGGGCAGCGTCCCCCATGTTGACTGACATGTGACAGCTGACTTGCTAGGAGACGTGCTGTCAACTTCTGTGGTGTACTACTGACTAGAGCGCTTCATAGATCTGTACAGTCTATGAAGGTTGATACAAGATGTGTCTTTCCGCTTTTTTAACAAGCCATCAATGGTTATGTACTGTTAGTGATTCCCTTTACAACATTCAACATATAGGAGGACCCATTTTTATGGTTTAGTTGGTATTCAAATTGGAAAGTGGAAGTCTACAAGGTACTGTAGGCTACTACAGTAGCTTCCTGTCAGAGTGTGGAAGCCCAGCTTGCTAACATCTACCCTGATTCCTAATAGACTATTCCTTTCCAACACCTGCTGAGTCATTGGCATGACCAGACTCAGATTCCCTACAGTTTCTTATTATACTATTGTATATGATACATTTTACATTCTCTACATTCTGCCATTAAACTGTATCTGTGCACTATGGCCTAGCCCTCCTCCTTATTGTAAAAACTGGACCTCATGGTTCCTGTTAATTTCAGCACACCATAGCAGACAGAGACATACATTCACACCGCAAGTCTTAATGCTTAATTCGGATTTTTTGCTCAGATCCAATTTTTTGTTTGGCTGTTCACATTACCTTTTAAAATGTGGCCTATATCAGATTCCAGTGTGTACTGTTTGCGATTTGGAACTGACCCGCATGCGCAAAAGAACAATAACAATGACATCAGACGCAGCGCGCTGTCGCACTAAAGTTAGGGAGGTTATGGAGGAAATAAGCTTTTTCGCTTTTATTTCAAAATTTTTGTGTAATGGCAGCCGTAACGTTAATGAGCAGATGCTGAGAAGGAGAAGAATGAAGACAAAGAGAGCCAAATTGGCTATTTTGGCCTTTTGCAGGGTTATGGCTGCAAATTCACTACAGAGGTCTGTGTGGATGCAGAGACGAAGCCAGGCGTGGTGGGACTGCGTTGTGAATAGCTTCACAGAGACGCAGTTTATTCAAAACTTTCGGATGTCGAGGGCAACTTTACTGTCTGTGTCTAGGGCTAACTCCATCCGGCGCATAATTGTGACAAATGTCGATGTAGATTGACATAAAAGTCGCATCAAATCCGCTTTGGTTGTTCACACTGCGGCCGCATTGAAAAAAATCAGACCTGGGTCTGATTTAGGACCACATATGGAAGTGGTCTAAATCTGATTTGAAAAAATCAGATCTGGGCAAGATTTGAGTGTTCATACTACTTCTGAAGAAGTCTGACCTGGTCACTTGACCCTATTTGGGCCACTTTTGCTGCAGTCTGAACGTAGCCATAATGACATTGCAATTTCCATGTCATGGGTAGAATTTAAGCAAATCATACATTTTTCAAAAAATATAATACAACAAATAAAACAATGACAAAGCAGCATGATCTCCTCTTGGCATCACATGTCTCAACCAAACCACACAGATGAAATTAATTTTGTGCATTGCTAGAATCATTCTTTTAATGCATCTGATTAGAGCAAATTAGACTGCAGTAGACTGAAAATTAGACTGGGCTTGCTGTTGTGAATGCATATGTCTCTGTGTTTCAGAGTAAGTAACATTTGACCGCAGATTTCAGTGGTTCAAACCTTTTTACAAATCCCAATTTCTATATTGTGAAAGGATATTGGATGGCTAGGCTCATATTATTTACTGTATTATATCTGTTTGCTCAGAAACGCATGGATATTTCTGTATGTGCTCTGAATAGCAGTCACTTCTTTTAAGGTGCAGTCATTATACTTTTTTGGAGAAGACAATAGAACAAATGAAGTATGCTGTTTCTCACATCTTCTTTGTGGTTACAGCTCATAATTTGCGTGTACTCTTTCCGTGTCAGTGCATCTTTCACAGCTGTATTATTGCTCATTTGCAGGAGATGGCATATAAGAGATGTGTTTTCATTAATTCCAGTATTTAATGAGAAGTTAGAATGTGTATAGATCACAGTAAATGAAAAGCTTTTGCTAAGTACCTAAATCATATTTCTTCTACATACAGTATGTTTGCAGACCATAGTATCATGGCTACTACATGTATTTCACTATTGACTTTGGTAGCACTGCATAGCTCTAGATATGTGAAAAGCATCAAGCAGGCTCAGTGGCAGATATACAATCCCTGCAGCACTCAGTGTGTTTGCCAAAAGGGAAAGCTGATCATCTGGCATCTTTGAGCAGATATAAGGATTAGCTTTGGAAATCTTAAGCTCGCCATGTATTCATTTTGCATACTGCCTCACACTAGGGAAGCGTGCTAGTTGCCGTACCACGCAGTGAAAAATAATGCAAAGGTCATATGGGGTACACACACAAGCCTGAGAGTGAGTAAACAGAGATGGCTGGAAGCAGCATCAGTTTTTGACCCACCTGTCAAAGGATGACATTTTTCTTTTTTAAAGTACCTACTACACATATTTTAAGGGACTGTTTGTTTTTTATTTAACGGGATACCGGAGGAGTTTTGGGATCTTTAGTCAAAATAGACTTGACCCTCCCTTCGCCAGAAATATATTTTTCTATGACCCTCCAAAATGATTGGGAAAAGAGGCATGACCCTCCCCAACAATATATCGATGCCTTCTGTACTAGTTTGCGCTTGGCAAAGATCATCATCACAATCATGACATACATGACTTAACCTCTGCTTTCTCATCTTACACATCACACTCCACCAAGATGGTGGCCATTTGTAGATTTACTCACTATAAGTCAAAAATGAACTGCAGTTTTATTTGACAGTTAGTGTGTTCAATGAGTTTACAACACCTCAGCGGTTCTTCAGAGCTCATTAAAAACTGATACCGGTTCTTGAGTGACAGATGTGTGCCTGTGTTTGGAAAATTAAATCCGGTCAGGATAAACAATATGTATGAACTAATTCTCTTGTGTTTTAAAGTCTGGATATTTTCGGCCTATACAATCATTTTATTTCATCATATACTTAGCCTACTGCTGTAATCTGGTAGTCGTGGCATCATGATACCGGCGCGGATCCAGTGCTCCAGGGGCAGAGATCCTGCCATGGCAGCTGCCTTTAGGTGCTGGGTAGGTCTGTGTTAGTTGTGTGAAACCGGTGTATGCAAACGTGGGGTGCTGTCCACCCAACGCGGATAATGGGTACATAGGGGCATGATACATGCCGGAAATTGAAGCGAGACCTGGATGCGGGAGATTTAGGACACCCGGTTTTGCAATTTTTGCTGTTTTCATGAATACTGGTTACTGCTGCATCTTGTCCTGATTTCCCAAACTAAAAAAATGAGTGCCGTTAAAAGGAATTTGCATTGACTCGTTATTATTAATTTTGACCACCCATAATACAATGCCATTGTTTTTCTTTCGATGAACACACAGTAGGCTATATTCAAAGTGTGTAGCAGTCAGAAGGGGCAGAGAAAGTCTGTTTATACTAGGCCATTCAAATGCTAATGTTTCAGAAAGATAGCAGCCAATGACAATATATCTATCCAAGCAGACAAATTCTACCAGCATGTGGCCCTTTGTACAGTAGGTGTGTGTAATTTTGATTACTTTCAACCTGCACCTTTTCCCCAGCCATTGCCGTCATGATGGCTGATTCTATTCAGTGTTTTGTCATTTTGGTTGTAGAGCTTATATAGTCCACATAAATGTCTCCAGCAGAATCTCAGTCCATATTACCCACAAAAACATAAAAAAACATCCTTGTTCTCTGAATTAGTTTGACATGAATCTTTGCTTTCCCAGCTAGCAGCTTATATATAGGCCTACTGAAAATGTGGTTTGAAGGCTTTGTCATATGTGGCTACCTATGTGACATTTAGCTGACACATAATGGCCTATAGTGTGTTGTTTTCCTGTTGCAAAAGGATGCAATTTAACCACTTTTCAGCTGTGACTTTAGATTGGCCTTAATAACATGATTGGTGGGCTACTCTCATTGTTAGCTGCAGCTACGGAGTAGCTTAAGAGTGAATTAGGGTATAGACTTTGAACACATTTAATCACCACCATAACTAAAACTAGAACATTATCACCAAGGTTACAAGTAAATGTAATCATGCTTCTATTTCAGACCCTGTTTGACTCTAAAGAATGATCAAGCATAGGCTGAAGAAATCCATTTAAATAGGAACATGCTTTTTCACTGCGTGTTTCTAATTTAGTTTACCGCTGTTAGGTAATTACCAGTTAAACATGAGTAATTTAGAGCTGAGCAAAGCGAGATAGATACAATAGCTTTATGTTATGTCATAATCAGCACCACATTATGTCAGTGCTGGCCACATTAGGTATTAATGTTGTTACAGTGCTAACCATCCGACTGTTGCATTCATTTTCAGAGGGTAAAACTTTAATGGTCTCTTGTTAAATTGAGCTGAAAATGCATTCTGAAATTGGGGATGCAAGTGAGAGTGTCTTCACATTTATGTGTTTGTGCATGCTACTTTACTCTGCACATCTGGTGGATTCATTTTTCTGTCAGATATAAATGTAAATGTAAAATGAATGTTTTTTTTTTTTTACCTTTTCACATCTCTTCAAATTAAAGTAGGCCTACAGAAATGTGTGCCATAGGTGTGCAGACAAACATAATGAGAGCTGCAAGGCAGTACAGATGTAGGCACTCAGTTAACTTAGGGTATCACCAGAATACCCTATCAGCTTTAAACTTTTCACAGAGTTGGATCAGATTAATCATCTTTGCATTATGACTCAACAGATGTGATCCACTTAGATGTTTATGTCCTCCCATCCACACACATGCTTTTTTTTCTTCTTTACTTTAATAAAAACATAGTCTGGCAGCATTTCATGCAAAACCTATTAGCCAATGCAAATGAGTTGTATATGAACACAGGGTTATATCCGCAATGGTTACATGAGTGCAGTAAGCTCCCCAACATGAGCTTTTACATTTAAGAAGAGTTTCTTGCAGGCTCGTACTGTATATACATTTTGGAATTCTAAGGACCTTGCTTACCTTTCTGACTTGTTTGGTGGTTTGAAACATCTCTCTCTCTCTAGTAAAGATGTTAGCTTTTCTCCAAAAGTAAAAGGGGATATATCCCTTAATTTTAGTGCTGGTGCTTTAAATATAGATTTGAATATCTGGAGTGCCTACCAACCCACAAACTGTGAAGTAAGACAACCCAGTCAGTTTTTTGTGGGCTGCCTATATCAGAAAACATGGGATTCAACAAGCCACTCATGCCGTGGTTACACTGGTCCTGTCGATGCGACTTTTGTAATCAGATGCACCAGATCGTAACTCAGCCCCATACCGTGCGAGATGTGCTTTGTTGATGAGAGAGCAGCGGAGTCAGCGCTATATATTCTTATATACTGTATGTGTGTGTGTATGTGTGTTTGTCTGTTTTTATAAGATCTATATATTTAGAGATTAAGATGTATCAGTATGTTGATAGCCATTTGACTCTAAAAGTTGGAATCATGATTGTGTGTCATGCTTTGTCTAGTACAGAGTATTTGTCCACAACCTGGGGTGTTCACTTGGCAGCTTTGGATAAATGCTTGCACATTTATAGTGCAGCAAAACACTTCAAAAGCAGTAACACTTTTCTAGTGGGTAGAAAAAGGAGTAAAGATTTACCACCAAATGATTAATGCCAACAACATATCCTTTAAACACAGAAAAGCAATACCATGCCTCTCAGCTCTTTGCTACCCTAGAATCATTTCACCTCTCTGAGCCAGTAAGAAGTATTAATAAATATCCAAACGGCCTCTCTGTGATCATTGAAGACCAAAGGCTACTGGGCATTTACCATTTTAATACTTCAGTGTTTGCTTGCTCTCTTATCGCCCCGGAAAATAGTTTGCCCCAAAATGAAAATTCACTCATTTTCCACTCAACCCCCCTGTCAGTCAGAACTCCTCTGAGGGCTATATGAAATCCAAATACACAGACAGTTCACCCCTGTAGTTCCACCTTTGCCCTATTTGAAGCTGTGAAAGGTAACAAGGCCATTATTTTACAGCCTGCATATTTTAATATCAATAACAGTATTTTGCACTAACTATTTGAGATTTTATTAAATACAATTTAGCTTCAGTGAAGTAGTGTGTGTAAATGTTCCATTCCTCTGGCTTGTTAGTCAACATTACTCACCACATTTTCATTGCTATTTTTACAAGCACTAATATATTGCTCTCCAAACAATACAACAGCAGCACCATTCATCTCAATGTGTCAGTGAGCTAGCAGGAATGTTAGACACTGTGAAAACTGGACTTCTGATGAATCAGTAAGTATTAAGTGTCTGATCCACTGACATCCCATGATTCCAACTCTTTAAAATCTAAATCAAAGAACCCATTTTCATTCAGAAAGTAATGATAACTGAAGCTTTGATTGTCGCTCAGTTCCCACTATGCTGGTAAATGTGAATACACCCTGTCAAAAAATGATTTGGCTCGCTGCTGCAGCATTTCATAATGTCTTGAAATTGTTAGAACAGGAAAGACCAAGGACAATCAATGGAAGCTTTTAATCTTTTGTGCTGTACATTGACAGTAAATGATGATCAGGCGTGGCATATCAATCTTTCTGCAATTGAAGCTTTGTCTTGAGGGTTGTACTCTCGTTTTCCCAGCTTGTATATTTTTTGCTGAACTTTCATCATGCCATAATTAGCTGTTCTTTGTTTCTTTCTGTATAAAGGTTAGTGCTATACAGAGCATCATCAGCAAATAGAGCATTCAGAAAGTACATGGGAAGTAACAATGTTGGCACTTCCTGAGGACTGTTATCAGTCAATCACTGTGTCAAATGATGAATTTAGAATGCAAGGCTCGGTAATACGTTTTAATTGTACTCATCAGAAGTGCTGGGACACACTATAAATATAAATAAATTCACAGTTTATTGTCATTAAAACTTCACAGTAAAAAAACTTTTTTTTTTTTACTTTCCACCTGTCTATGTCCTGTGACATTTACTAATTAACACAGCAACATTTCTTTCAGTTGTTTGTCAGTTCCCTCCTGTAGTGATCCTGTAGCTTTTTTCTGCAAAACAAACACCATTTTCATTTCCATTGGGTGATTCATAGAAACTCTTGTCGAAGAACAGTTTGAAACTTGTGACGATTAGCTGGATTTTTTTTTTTGCTAAATGACAGGGCAGCAGTTGTGACTGAAAGGGCCACGACAAGAGGAAAATAAAAAAAGTAGTTTCCCAAATCAAAAAAGTAATTTCCCATTCCAGGTACCCTTTCATACCCTTTTTCTCCAATTCTCATTTTCTCTCTCTTTCTTTCTTTCTTTCTCTTTTTCTCTTTTTTCCCTGCAGAGCTCCTGTCGGCCTGCCACGAGCTCCGGTGCCGCTACGGCTGCGTCATGACGAGAAACGGCACCTTCTGTTTCTGCGCTGATGGCTTTGAGGTCGGTGAGGACGGGACGAGCTGCAGAGGTAGGATTCAGCTGCGCTGGTGGAGGCCTCCTGCCGTGGAGCCTTCCTCACTTTTCCTTCCCCTTCCCCACACCAATTCCTCCTTTTACCCTCGGCCAGACTTCCTTTAGATGAATAAGCACAACGTGCTAGGTATATGAGAACCATCTGTCTGCAGGCAAGGCCTCATGTACAATGCATTTACACCCTATCACATATACATGGAACACGCATACACACCCTTATACACTGTATATATAGTACACAATTTCTCTGTGTCTCTTTCACTCCCTCTTTATGCTCTACATACAGTATATGCCGCAGGCCTGGTTTCTAACAGCCAGCGAGGAAGACAGGATTTAACTGCCAAAGGTGCCTCTAGAGTTGCAGTGTCTTCCTTGGACTCTGCACATACCTTGTACCAACGACATGGCACAGCATTGCATAATTATGCTGGAGGAAGAGCTTTAACAAAGTAGCCCTGCTTCCTGAATTTGATCCTTTTTGGGGAAGACATGAGAAAGTGCGGTTTACAGGGTACTGCAGCTCCAAAAGGGGCTCATTGGTTATAAAAGTAATTATGCCTGAGGTGCTAGAGTGAGGCCACATTAAGTATACTTTATGTATTTGGGTCATGTTTGAGCACACCTAATTTGTTACAAATGACTCTTTTCCTTTTTCTTCAAGATCATGATGAATGTGCCATGTATGGCGCATGCAGCCAAACCTGCACCAACACCTATGGGTCATACAGATGCAGCTGCACAGAAGGATACATCCTGCAGCCTGACAGGATATCTTGCAAAGCCAAACAAGGTGAGCAGCACACATGCATTGGGAAACAACATCATCTGCATAGTATGTATGTTTCATTTCTAATAATAAACAGGATGGTTTTGTTCAACCAGAGTGTAATTCTAGCTTATTGCCGCCTTGGCGCTCACTGGCTTTTGTAGGGCAAGATTAATGTGGTTTAGTAGTGACCACATCCATCACCCACATGGGAATGGGTAGACGTGGTCAGGCCAGGATAATGATAAAAATTAATGAGCATGAGATTTTAAGTGCGAGCAGTCTGGAGTATTTTGTGCGCAGACAATGCCCGGCGTCACCCTGATTTATGTTAATGCCTGATGCTGGTAACAAATATGTCCTGATGAGTAAAACAGCCCACTTAGAAATAAAACAACCGAAAGAGGTATTGTGTTTTGGTGGTCCGCCGTTTGCAAGTAAACAAGCTTAACCTTGTGCGGTATATTTTTGTGTCGTGCATTGAACCGTAAAGTGAAGCAGATTTTTTTAAGGGTGTTGTCACTATGGCATATATGGGTTGAAAATAGCTAGAGGCCCTGCACACCTAGCTGGGGAGAACACCACTGTTGCAGCTTTTAATCAATGTGACTGGTGTCCTACCAGGAATAAACTGAATATGATTACCCATAAACTTAACTGAACCCAATGCTCACATGCATTAATATTAATTTAGCAGAGAGCGATAGTGGTACAGGGATAACTATGGGGTTACCGTTAGTTGTAAAAGCTCATGAATATAAATTTCAGATAAGGCTCTCTGAGGCTAGAAGATGAGGAGCAGCAGGGAATGAAAAACATATTAATGTGTCGAGTGTAAAATTGAAGTTAAAACTCTGCAGCACAGATGTTCTTTTGGTGGTTTTAATCTTGATTCGATCTCTTCTCATTTGGCTAAGATTAAAGGGAAAGGTATAATATATTTTATTCTCTTTGTATTCCTAGCATAAATCTGACTCTACAACACCCTGATGGTGTTCATGTCTGCTTGTTAATGGACTTCACTGACTCATGCTAAGTACCAAACTATAGATTATGGAAGTGTGGGGTTATTGCATGTTGCAAAAATGCCTTTATTGGATTTACAATAATCTCAGGAATTGCGTTTCTAGATTACAGACCCATCACTGCTCATTGTATCATTATAAAATATTTATTGTTAAAATGTAATTTTTTTTTTTCACAACAATCAAAGCTACCAGTTTATAACAATTAAAGACTTACAATGTGCTAGTCTATCTCTTGATACTTTCCAACTTTCCTACACTATCCCCATGTGTTCCTACTAAAAACTTAAATCATCTAAGATTCGTCTTAAATATGATGTAAATATATTACTTTTTAAAGCCAGGGTGTACGTAGGATTGATTCAAATTAAGATAAAAAGTTCCAGGTTACCCCTAGTGCAACAGTGGGGCTTATTGACTTATTTAAAATAGTTTTGGACAACACAGGATACCCCTATCTTTACATGTATTCGTTTGGAATATTGCTAGTTACCTGTCTATGTAAATGGTAATTTGGTGTTCCATACAGCTAATCAAATCACTCCGTTTTAAACCATATTTGCATGAAAAACAGTTACTGTACGTATTAAACATTGCATACATGCACTGCTAACATCACTTTGCCTGCTATGGCTAATAACCTGGTAGCTAACCAGCAGTAACACATTAAATAACATACCTGCGAATGTTACTTTGGTACTTTAGATGCTAGTGTGGTTCTTACTCTTCAATGCCACTGCTTAAGTTTATTTTGTACCTGGTTCCCCTGCCAGGGCTCAGCCTGCCAGCTGGTGTCAAACACAGACACACGTCTAAAACAATATGTCTAACATAAGTTTTGACTGTGAAAAAGGATGACTTAATTTCATTTCAGTGAGACTTTTAGCATGTGAGCCAAAAATGCACTACATAAAGACACCCTTATAGTATTTGTCCGTAATTTATTTTTTTATTTAGAACTGTATTTTATGATGGTCTATATTAAAAAAGCTCTGCCATTATTGATACATACTGTAAGCTAACATTTCCCATGCTTGATTAAGAGTTGGGGCAGACCTCTATCAGGGAGCCTGGCCAAAACCCCATCTACCACCTAGTGTGGGAGAAAAATGTGTGGCTGCGAAAAGTTGATTCAGAGGGATAAGGCCAAGCAGTTACGTGTGCAGATATTCTGATTTATTGCCTATATTAGGAGAATAGCCCTTGACTTGAACTTGTGTGGAAGATCAGGATAAATTAGGGCCCCTTTTAGGGGGGTGAACCTGATGTCAAAGAATGTGCACGCTCAGTTAAGCCCATAAAGCAGCTTATCTCAGTTTTAGCACCTAGGACTGCCCTGCCTTGAATTGACTTATGTTTGTCATTTTTTTTTGTTTCTGTTTAAATCAATCATCTCTGAAAATCTATTTTGTTTTTCTGTGAGTCAATTCATGCTTTCTACCTCTGACAGTGATAAGTATTTGTTTTCTCTAAGGCATGCTTGTTGTCTTTCTTTGTCTCTTGTTTTCCATTTCTCTGTTTGTGTGTTCGTCCTATTGGCAGGATTTTAGTCATTTAAACCAATATTCTTTCCTTATTGTCAAAATAATACCTTCCATATTTTCCCTTTCACTCCAGATCCTGGTGACAGTCGTCCAATGCTTCTCATTGGTGGTTCGGATCGTATTGTCATCACCCATCTAAATGGAACAGGCCTCCAGCCCCTACGGTCTCTGAGTGTAAATGGAACACTGGCATTAGATTTCCAGCACAACCAGGAAAGTGTATGCTGGGCTCTGTCTACAGAGTCCTCTGGGCAACTCCGCTGTGCTGAAACGAGGAATCTGCGTGGATTCACACGGGAACAGGAAATAAGAACACAACAAAGTTTGCAACGTATGTTTTCATCTGTTCCTAGTTCTCTTATCTTACAGTATTGCTTTTCATTTCCTTACTTTTCTGATGAACGTGAGTGATTATCTACTCTCAAATCGTGAACACCCACCTACAGGACTATATACATCACCCACAGCTCTCTCAAACGCATGCTCACCCCTTCTTTTCCTTTTTTTTTTTCTTTTATGTGCCCTCTCACACTCTTACCTGTGAGCTCTCTCTCTATATCCCTTCATTATCTGTGCGGTTAAAGGCAGGTTAGCCTCAGTGGTTTGTGCTGCTCACCTTTCCCCTACAGCTGTCCTCCCAACCTGCGGTCTACGCCAGCTTTGCTACTTCAAATATGCTCTCTTTCCCTCCTTTTAGTTGTTTTGGTCCAGATTTTCACAAATACCATACCTGTTATTAAATATGTATGGTTTTCACTGGCTATTTGAGTAAAAAAACTAACCTAATGCTGTCATTACCTACAGTTTAAAAAGGTGCATTCAGTTACACCTGCATCAGAGGTGTCAGGTTATACTGTCCTTTGCAAAACCAAAATGAAACCAACCAGCCAATCAGAATTCTTAGTACTGCACAAATTGTTTACAAGCAAGTGTACACCTCATATTGACCATTACTTAGCCTTCAAAGGCTTTTGTATGATGTCTTCTGTGGCTCTCAGTAGAGCTTTTAAAAGGTTTTGAAAAACATAACTGATGATGTCATCAAGGTTATCTCAGCTTGAGCTTGGAGTCTAGATATTTTTAACAGAAACCTTTTGAAACTGGGGACATGGAGTTTGAAAGGTGTCGACATTTACCAGGCTGGAAGGGTATTACAAAACATGCGTTGCATTATGGGAAGAGTAGGACCCAGTTTTCTTGGAGCTGGGCTAGGGACTAAAAGATGGGATATCAGTTTCTGGGTTAGTCATGGAAAGTGTTGAAAAACTGTATTCAAGTTTATTCTTCATTGTCATTTTACTGTTTTGCATACAAATCTAACCCATGTTTGCCATTGCAGATGTGGAGCACATGGCCATTGACTGGTTGACGGGAAACTTCTATTTTGTTGACCGTGTCACTGACAAGATATTTGTCTGTGACCATGCTGGGGACACGTGTGTTACTATCCTACAACTAGACCTGATGAATCCTAAAGGAATAGCTCTGGATCCTCTCATGGGGTGAGTGTCTCTGAAAGTACAGCAAAGCTCATTTATCATCATGCATCTTTTGTTAAAGAAAGAAAAAAATCACTGAAGAAGAGGAATTTTTATTTCGCTATGCATAACATTTGACTTGTCTGGTAGAATGTGAGTGAGTTACAATGAAGGGATTTAAATGATTCCCTGTCTTTCGACTCAGCCCTCCTCTCTTTGAGCTGTGTAATTTGGTGGATAGCTGGTTATGCTTCAGACAACTTCTACTGTCGAGACATTCATTTGTATTCACTGATTTCACCCCACATCCCTCAGTAGAAAAGGCCCCTGCAGGACTTTCCATTAAAGGATTTTTGTTTCTGTGGAGATCATAAAAAAGCTAAACAACTGTGGAGTAAAAAATATCTCCACACTGCTCACAGTGAAAACTGAAACATTTACAGCATGTCGTTGACGGTTGCACAGGACTTGTCATGTAGGCAATGGTTCTTAGCAGTTCCCTGTGTCGTCACACAGAAGAAAAAAAAGAAAGTAAATAAATGCAATGCATTGCATGCAACAGCTGTACCATAATGTGAACCAGTTTCAGTAGCTCAAAGCCTTTACTGCCCTCTTATTTCCAGTGAGCAAAAGAAGAGCAGGGCCATTTTATTGCCCAGACACAAGCACAGACACCAAGCTTGGAGCATGTTTGGGGTGATACACCTTTCCTGATAGAGATTTTAGAGACCCTGGTTCAGTAATTATAGTGATACACCTTTTTCGTACTAGAGATTGTAGCACAGTACTGACCGCCTCCAAACATCAATAACATTAGAAGCATCTTGCTGCTGTGCACCAGCTGTTGACCATGTCATGCCCAGCCCCCATGAGGCCAAGACACTGTAAACTTTGAATCTTAATATATAATTAATTTGATTGACGCTAAACTATATTGCTTCTTTGTGAATTTCTAGTTTATAAATTGTACTTCGTTCAACAGCTTGTGTTACTACTATAAGCCTTTGGAGCTAATCAAAATAATTAGCTGCTGGTTTCCTAATGACGTGGAGAGTTTGGATGTGGTTGACAGCGTCTGCATTCTCATTAAATGCTAGTCGGCCATTGGAAAGCAAGATGGCTTATGGTAAATATACTTTTACCTTAGAGTTTCTATATAAGCTTGCTCCCTCTGAGTCACCTCAGATACAACACAAGTAAGGCTGGTTTTTCCAGTGGATTTGTCATAATCACACATGACACACACACACACACACACACACACACACACACACACACACACACACACACACACATTCCCATTCTGTTGTATGTATAGAGGTCCACAAGGGAGCTGGACATGCAGGCTGCTGGCTACACTATCTGTATAAGACATACATTTTTCTAAAGCCTCTTCCTGCCTCTAATTGGTGGGATATGGGTACAGCTGTTTCTGAAGAAGCGAGCCTGAGCGAGGTCTGTCAGCCTGGAGCAATGGAGTGAAAACAAAAGAAATCAGGGAGGTGTTAGATAGCAGCACACTGAGGTTCAGTGTTTGTAGATTATGCTCTGGTTTGGCACTCCATTTTCATTGTTATTTTATTCTTGCTCTGTCTCCCTGTCTTTCTTACTATCAGATTAAGTTTTTACCTTGTTATAGGAATGCCTTCGATTGACATTCCTTTCTTCTTCATTTTAAAAAAATCTTTTTTGGAGGATTTTAATTTGATTGATTGATGGTATGGTTTGCCCATCAGCTAAAATGCATGCTACCTGTAAGTCCTTTTTTAGTTTAGTGAATACTATGTACCGTTTATATCAATGACTGAAAAGGATGTACTATGTTTTTGAATATCCTCTACAATGAAAATATTAGTTAAGCCTAGATGATAAAAAAAAAAAAAATAAAGTATGGTGGATTCACTGGTGTGTGTTACTGTGTGTTAATCACATTCAATCAATCAATGTTAATCACACAGTCATCATTAAAATAATTTTAAATGCTAATTATATATATTATACTAATATGTTTTGCCAAATAGGAGCACATGAAGGAAACTGCTGTTTAAAATGGACAGGAATCTACTGCCTAAAGAAAAATGGCAAAACAACTTTGCCTTGTATTTTCAGTTCTGACAGTGTATATTCAGTCTTCTGTTTCACTGTAAGACACATACTATTTTTCACTGGTCCCATGCAGTTTATTTGATCAGGGGTGCTCATTTTCAGAATTCCAACATGGATCTCATTGTAGCTGCAGAAAGCACAAGTACAGCATCAGCACCATCCTAATCCCAGAAATCCTATCATTTGTATGCCATGTGGAGGTGCACCTGTTTGGGGAGCTGGGCTCCTTGCTGACTCTGGCAGTTTTTCAGCGCAGCCTGGTCTAGGGGTCAAAGGGCAGCCCATCTCTCCCCTGGCTTGACTTGTGCAGATTAAGTCGGCTTCCCGCTGCTCTCTGGCTGAAGCTCGTTATCATTGGAGGTTGTTGGTGCTCCGTCCTCACAGAGCCACAGCAAGACAGCATGGCAAGCCTTCCATGTTAATTACTGTATGTGCAGACCTGAGCAGTTTTGAATACTTAAAGTCACAGTCCATGAGTTAAAGGACATTTCAGTTATTTGTCTGATGTTATTCAGTCACTCCCTACTGTAAGTAACACATTAGAGACTACACATGCTCAGTATTGCTCTTCCATTCCACTGGCTCCCTGTTTCTTTTAGAATTGATTTTCATGCCCTCCCCATAGCTTTTGAGGTACTAAATGGTTTGGTTCCTCTGTGCATCACACATTGTCTATCATTTTATGTCTACTCACATACCCCAAGGTCCTCTGCAGCATGTCTTCTAAATGTCCCTAAAATTACCACAAAGAAATGGGAAATGCTGCTTTTATTGCGTTTGCCTCCAGGTAATGGAACTTCCAAGTATCAGAGAGGCAGCCTCACTGGGCATTTTTAAGGCGTTTCAAACATTTTTTTTTTTTTTTTAGATTTCTTTATCTGAGGGACAATGCACATTAATCAACATGAGTACAGAGTCCAACATGTAAATGTGCCAGATTTAGCCATACAGGCTAATTTTAATCTGCAGTCCCTAGCAGGTTGATGGCTTAAAACAATAGATAATAATTATTATTATTATTATTATTAATACATACTTTCATTTCATTTTATTATCATCACTACTGCGTGTATCCTGTGCTCCAACTATCAGTCAATGTCCAGTGTTGTGAAAAATCTTTTTCTGGAATTATCTGATGATTACCTTTGTTCATGTAGTTTGCATTTCTTTTGTTTTCTTCCCCAACAAGGGTCCTCTAATCGATATGATAACATTGTTTTGTGCGGCATTGCTTCAAAAAAGTAATCATATATAGACTTTTTCAAACAAAAATTTAGAATCCGCATCAAGACAATTTAAATGATGCTAAAACCATGTAAATGTTCTACACATAGGGGCTTAAGTGTTAAGTAAAACATGGTGCAGGGTGTCTGAGAAGCCATTCTTTTTCACATGAGCAGGCCCACAGCAGGTGTACTGTATAGCTGCAACAATGAGAGGAAGGTGCAGGCAGTAGTTTTATGCTGCTGTTTTATATAGCTTCTTTAAGTATATGTTTGGAACCTTTGTGACTGGGTAGGCTGTGGGTAGAGCTTTGCTGACCCATAGCTACTCATAATGTCACACCTGATCATAATGATTCCGGCAACCTAAAGGGGTGGCTGGTTTTATTGGATGAAGAAACTTATCTGGCGACTGTAATCTGTCTATGTGTACAGTTACCAGATTCTTTTATTAGATTAAATATTCCGGTCTGGAATTTTGATGTTGATTTCAAAAACACAATGTATGTAGATTAGAGGGCCACCAAAACTATCAATAATCTTAGTAATTCATCACTGTACTGCTCCCTTAATGTGGATGACATATTTACAAATTGCCTCCCTAAGGCGTATAGAATCAGTTACATTTGAATAAGATAGACCATTTTTTAAGCCGGTCTCCCTTAGTTGCTGTAGCTACGCCTTTCCATCTCGCAACAGCACATAATCAGTTAGAAATGATAAGGGGGTCAGATTTACCACTCTTCTTGCTAATTTTTGAAACAATGAGTCCTTGATTTCAGACATATTTAGACAAAACCAGGCCTGTAATTTCTTTTTGTAAAATGTAATTTTTGCGGCTGACTCCTTGACCTCCTTAAAAAGAAAACTATGCATGTGGGGTCTTAAATGTGCATTTGATTGCTACATGATATCATGTTAAAAGACTAAGGCTAACAGGTTAAAGAAAGTCTGTATATACCATGTGGAAGACTTTGAATAAAGAAACAGCATTGTTCTTTTATTGCAGTGTAGAGCTAGTAAGCCCTAGTATTACAGTATACGTATGATAAAAAATGTAGAGACTGTTATCCATTCTAACATAACTCTGCACGCTTACCTTTGAATACCTCGGCAAGTAAAACAGACATTACATTCATGCTTTATCATTGTTAGTTTTGGTCGTAACAGTGTATTTCAGTTTAAACCTTTTAAGAGAAAAGGCTTTGCAGATGTGTCTAACCAATGTTTTTGGCAAACTAAACTGCTAATATTACTTAGGCTACTGTCAATTATCATGGACCTAAACTCTATAGTTGCACTCAAGACCGGCTCCCACACAACGTGCCAGTTGTGAATGTGACTTCAGTTTAACATAAACTGTAATACCATAAAAACTTAGCTAAACATATGCTAACTCTTGGCCTCACAAGTAACACTATGCTATTTCTGTAGGTGATGTTAGCCAATTTGACGTTGGAGCAGATAAACACAGTTTAATTAATTCCGCAAACTTTTCTCTTGTGTTTTTGGTTTTGGAAATGCTAAATAACACCTCACCCCTAAACTCTTTAAATGTTCCGTGTTTGTCTTACTACAGCCTCATACACACTGTTTCAACATGTGGAGAAATCAAAAGTTGGACATACCTGCTGTGCCTTGTTACGTTTGCTAAGCTACGATTGGACAATCGCTGCTCGGCAGAGAGGTTCAATGAGCAGCCAATTGCAACCTAAAATAACATATTAGGCTTTATATGCAAAGTGTCAATCTGTTTTATGAAATTGAGGTAAATGCACCATCACACCAAACAAACTGGATAAATTCAAAAATGTGTACTGTAAAGAAAAGTATTTGGTTGTGATTTATTTCTTGTATAAGAACTAGGTCTTAGAAGATCTGGAGAAGGAATGAAAATCTACTCTCTAGACAACATCCTTTACAGCAGTTAATCATTTAATCACTCCCACTTTCTACAGCATGCTCTTCTTCACTGACTATGGGAACGTGGCCAAGGTGGAGCGCTGCAACATGGATGGCACCAACCGGACGTGGCTTGTGGATTATAAAATTGAGCAGCCCACTGCTGTGGCATTGGACCTTGTCAAGAAACTGGTGTACTGGGCAGATGCCTACCTGGATTACATCGATGTGGTGGATTACCACGGCAGGAACCGGCACACCATTATCCATGGGAGCCAAGTGAGTGTCACGTTTCACTGTAAGCGCTGCTTTTTGTCTTGCATAGGCTCCACATCATAAGGAGCCATTGTGGACAAACGTCAGTGGGAATCTGAACCGACAATTGGCTTCTCTTATCAGTACTGTCTTCCTCTTCATTTGAGAGGTTCCAAATTGTTACATGTAGAGGGCTTTCTAATTTTCAGATTTAGGGCACCGTGCTTTATCACTGCAAGACAGGTGGTCTATTAATTGCTTGTTGTTATAATTCACTCTTCATTTTCATAGAAAAGGTCTTTTGAATGGGGGATAGATGGTTCATTAAATTGAAGGAATTGAGCCACATGTGGGTCTGTCTTCCAAATGAGTGTATAAATAGTCTCCTGTGGTACACCCTTGAAACCTTTCATCACAGATTATGACTATTCATTAAAAGACCTTTTCCAGCAACTTGGACTAGATACTCACCCTTTATGAGGAAGGGAAAATGTACATTTCAAACACCTTAATTTGTATGCAGGTGTTCTTTGCATAATATTGCCTCCTTCACAAGAGTGACGGGGTAGACAGAGGACCCTCATGTCATTGCATCTACATTACAAATGCCATGCAGCTCCTCTCTGCATCTTTCCTTAGACAATGTATTTTTTTTTCTGTCATAGCCAATGGTATCAGTGCTCAGAAGTAATAACTTTGCTCACAGTTTTACTCACTAAATTACTTATATGTCATTTTCCAAATATAGCTAATTTCAAGTACTTGTATTTTTTCATATTTTACCAATATTTCCACTTTTGACTATGATCATACTGGACCCTGTACTTGAGAATTACAATCTGTATATTTTACTCAGCAAAAAAAATAAAAAAAAATAATATATATATATATATATATATATATATATATATATATATATATATATATATATATATATATATATATATACATATATGGCCTTGAGGGCTACACATGGCTACTGCATCATTTTCAATTCCAGCAAGAACCAAATATCATGCATTACATATTCTGTAGGTAAAGACGCAAATATAGTATACACACCTTTTTGCTTTGAAAGTTCCCATGTAAAAATAGAGTGCCAAGGCCATATTCCATAGAGACAGACGGTTGAGTGGTTTCTTTTTATTTATTTATTTACTCTGGTGCATGTTTCTTGGTGCCCCTGATGTTAAGTTGTGACCCAGTGAGCTCAGGTTTACTTCCTGTGAACACAGCTCATCCAGCCATGTCATTTTGTGTGGGTTTCAGCTTGCTAAATGTAGCATGGAGGATGTGGTGTCAGAGTCCAGCTTTTGACCCTGTGTGGTCTGCCTAATGTACAGACAGCCCTACCACCTCTTCCACCCCCCTCATGCTTTCTGCATGATTATGAACGTTAATTTATTTTTGTTATTGTTTTCTCCATGTTCCCTTTGTGGTTTCACATACTTTTGCATCAGGGATGATGTAAAAACAAACAAAAAAACACCATGATTGTTCTTGTTTTTCAGGTGTCGTACATTTATGCATTAGCTCTGTTTGAGGACTACCTTTATGCTACCCACTCTGACCCCTCCAAAGGGAGTTCCATTGTGGAGCTGCTACAGATCCACAGGTTCAACATCACAGCAGAGAGCAGGACACTAGCCAGCCTTGGGAATACAAGAGGACTCCGTGTTTACCACAAGCTCACTCAGCCAAAAGGTACAGGACATATTTAAAAAAAAAATTATAGATAGGTAACATGTGCAAGTGTGTGTGTCAAAATCATCCCCATCTTGCGACTCACATGCTGGAGTCTGTGTAAATACAGACGGAGGATGCTTTATTGGCTTATAATGATTTCTCTGTCCTTTCTGATTATGTCCACAGTCAGGAGTCACGCATGTGAAATAGTTTCATATGGAAAGCCGGGTGGATGTTCCCATATCTGCCTTCTGAGTGGCAGCTACAAGTCCAGAACGTGCCGCTGTCGTACTGGCTACAGTTTGGGCTCTGATGGACAGTCCTGTAAAAGTTAGTACATATTCATTGTGTATTTTAGTACATATCCTGCTTCTTGTTCTTAATGAACAAGCATCCTGAGTTGTGCTTGAAATACCGTTTTGCATCAGTGCTCTCTTTAATATTGACGTGCCTGTGAGGGTCATGTGTCATATTAGAGCCAAAGGTGTGCCACACATGCCTCAGCAATACGTACTGACAGTGATAAAGAGGAGCACTGGTGGACACGTACCCATTTGAAAGTGACGTTCCGCTATCGACCTGTCGCGAGCCTGATTGATTATTGCCATAATGAGGATTTAAGTTTGTCTGTTTTGTTGGCTTGTCTGATCAATTGCTGGACATTGTGTAGTTGACAATAAAAGCAGAAGATCAAATTGATGACACAATCTGAGTGCCCACCACTGTTCGATTGGAGTAACGAAGCATTGAGAGGCTTGCCATGACACATTTGATTTATTCCCCCCCTCATAGATGTTCTGATGACACCAGCTATCTCTTTCTCTTGCTCGCGCTTTCCGTCTCCCTAAGCATAATGAGATTCGGTGCTAAATGGTAGTGCTTCTTCATACAGCACTCACCGTGGGGTTTGATATCTGGGTCTCTTGCAATGCTTAATTGTCTCCTGGGTAGTTGGTCTCTTCCTCACAAAATGATAAATTGAAGTGAGGCATGTGTGGTCCTCACCCCCAGCCTCCCAGTCTCTCGGGTAGGGGCTAAGAGCGGAGGAGAGGTCTGATTCTCTCACTGGAAGCCCTCCTTCATTCCTCCTTGTGCCTCTTTGGAGGATCCCAAAGGGCTCGAGAACATACAGTCCCCTGAGCGGCTGGCGGGCTGCCGAGGAGCTGCCTCAGCTTTCTAGGCCTCTCTGTTTGCTTTTCTATACAGACGCCATGTATTTTAGATCAGAAGCAGTGTTCACAGCCAAGGTAAGTATTGCCATTGTCTGTTTGCGCAAGCATTTTCCTTCTCCTACTGTCAAGGCAGCTTTGTAGCAGGAGCGTGATTGAACGGGGAGAGTAAAGTCATTGGCACTGATTACTGGCTCCATTAAGGTGAATGGATGGCCCTGGCTCTGGCTCACATATAAGAACAATGTGGCCAGTAAGAGGGTTTAATGCTGGGATCAGCATTGATAAATTAGACCAATTAATTGACAATAACAGTAAAAAAGACTCCACCTTTTCTTGCCTTGTAGAACCCAAAAACGATCTCTTCCTGTTCTACGGCAAGGGGCGTCCCGGGGTCATCCGAGGCCTGGATATGAATATCAAGTCCAACGATGAGCACATCATGCCAATCGAGGACCTGGTCAACCCTCGAGCCATCGACTACTACGCAGAATCGGGGCACATCTACTTCGCTGACACCACCAGTTTCCTTATTGGCCGACAAAAAATAGATGGAAACAGCAGAGAGACGATACTCAAAGATGGTGGGTCTAAATAGTTTTTCAATACTTAATGCAGCATTTCCCTAGAATAAACTAAACTGACCGTATGCAATATTTTGTAATTATTTTCTGACACTTCTCAACTCTTTATTTATATAAACAAAATTTTAGCAGTAATGAAGCACCGCACATTTCAATGTTAAAGGAACAATAAATTGTATTCTCGTTCAGTGACAGTGATTGCTTTTCTTTAAAGGAACACGCCGACTTATTGGGACTTTAGCTTATTCACAGTAACCCCCAGAGTTAGATAAGTCGATACTAGGGCTGTCAAACGATTAATTTTTTTTAATCACGATTAATCGCTGAAGTTCTATAGTTAATCGCGATTAATCACATATTTTATCACATGATTAAAATTCTATTATTTTCCATTTCAGAACAGTTTTTAAGTACATATTAACAATCAAAAGCAATTTTTACCAGTGTATCTTGATTGGGAATCAAATGAATGCAAAGAAAGACTAAAGACTTTATGAACTTGATTTTATGATTTGTAATTATTTATTTACTGTGTAAACAAAAAAAATGTGTGAATCTGTCATTATTGCACAATTCCTCCAAGTACCTAACAAAAAAACTAAAAATCCCTATCCTTACTAGAGTCAATATAGTGTTTAGTAACTCCTAAATAATGTTGATTACTCACTGTAAAGTCCGTGTTAACACAGCCCATCTCCACTCTTACCCTGCGACAGAGAAACAGGCTGGATAGTCCGGTACACTGTTTCCACAACAACAAAAACACAGCAACTCGCGTTGGGAGTTTCGTTGAAGTTGGATGTAGTCTGTAGTTTGTCTAATGAGCGGACACTTGCAAGCAGGATTGATGGAACAGGTGGCCGGCTAGCGTTAGCTTTCCACCTAGCTAGGTTATACTCCAGCCCCCGTTCGCGTTTCACCGTTGAGGATGTCCCCCCGTAATCGCCCGCTACGGCCGCTGTAGCTGCTCGCTCCGGCCGCCGCAACTGCTGCTGCTGCTCGCTCCGGCCACCGCTGCTGCCCGTTCCGGCCACCGCTGCTGCCCATTCCGGCCACCGCTGCTGCCCACTCTGGCCACCTCTGCTGCCCGCTCCGGCCACCGCTGCTGCCCGCTGGTCAAACTAACCTGTACAGCGGGCCACAGCAACCGTAGGTGCTCAAGCTTGACGTGCTTCGTGATATTTTAATTCGGCTTTACACAATGTGCATATGGCTTTCGACTTGTCTACGAGCCATCTGGGAGTTTTGGAAAATAAAAAGCGCCATTCAGGATTTCATTGCTGCTGTCTTTCTCCATCATGCCTGCAGCCTGCAGCAGCAGGATGTGTTACGAGGAAGTGGCAGCTTGATGATAAGTAACGGTGCGGCAAAGGGTCAAAATAGTAGCCTGTTAGGCACGACGCAAAGCCGAGCGAAGTGTAAAATAAATTAATAAATGCCGGCATGCGATTAATGTGATTAAAAAAATTTTATCACATTGCGTCGGCCCTTAATCGCATCGCAATTAATGCGTTAACGCTGACAGCCTTAGTCGATACATACCCTTCTCATCTCCGTGCGTGTTGTAACTCTGTCTGACGCCCCCAGCGCTAGCTAAGCCTAGCACAGATCCTGGAGGTAACCGGTTCCAACTAGCCTACTGCTCTGAATAAGTGACAAAATAACGCATTGTTCCTTCAACATGTTCCTATTTACATGTTGTGATTTGTATAGTCACAGGGTGTACAGTCCCTCCAGGATTTTGCAATGTCGCAATCGCGCCAATTCACGCAAATTCAACCAATCACCGTGACTTTGGTGCAACGAATTTTGAGCAATCACCGCAACTTTACCGCAAATTTGACCAATAACCAGAGTTTCCCGCGACTTGAACCAATCCAAGCAGTTCCACGTGTCAGTATAATGTGACTCTGAGAGCCACTGACCAAGCGGGAGTGAGAGAGAGCTTGTTTCCGATATGAAGATGAGACTCGAACATCTCCCATTTACCAACAAAACGTACAGCGAAAGACCGTGCAAAACATTTCAGACCGTCCTGCCAACCTGTAAACATTTTAACATCAATGTATGCTGTAACGATTTTTTACTCTAAAGTCAGCGGCTGCTGTTTCAATCCTGTCGGCTGTCTGTAGTGGGCAGGGGCGGAGCTGCTGCTCATACTGACGCTACTGACGCGCGCACACACACAAACGGTGGATGCAGGAAAAACCGGAGATGAGACGACACAATGACCTAAATTGAGGACAGCTACGCTTGTTATTGTAAGTGCAATGATAAGTTAAAGTCCAATAAGTACTTTATCGAACCGAATGTGTGTCCCAGGCCAGGTTAGGCAATTAACAATGTAAAGATCAACAAGCCACTGACACATATGTTCATATTTGATTAATTCAATAAATTATTATTTTTTGTCTTAAATCCACCATCCATTTTCATATTATACCAACATTTGCAGCATCCTGAGCCTTTTTGGTAAGGTTACTAGGAAATCTCAGCCCAGAGTAGTTTTATTCTCTCCGAAACAAGTTGCCTTTTTATTTTTAAAGAACTATACAAAAAAAAATCACAACTTTTTTTGTCTCCCGCAACTTCATTGCAACAAACATACAAATGACATTGCAACTTTTATTGCAATTTTTTACAAAAGCTCCCACAAATTCAGGCATTTTGGGCCGCAACAATTTCAAAAAAAGGCCGCGAAATCCTGGAGGGACTGAAATAACAAGGTCATATGAAACACAGCCGTCTTCGAACCGTATACAAACTGGGAACTATATTCTCAGAAAGGTGAAGCACTGCTACTTCTGCTACTTGGGCGGAGTGATTTGCTAGCAGCACCTGAAGCCCTGTGGTGAGGAGCAGAGAGTTCGCCTGGAGTTTACTCAGAGTTGGAGTAATAGAGTCAACATTTATTATATAATTACTAGATAGTAAAAGCATAGTGACCTTGTTATTTGTACACCCTGTGACTATACAAATCACAACATGTAAACAGGAACATGTTGCCGTTATTTTGTCACTTATTCGGAGCAGTAGGCTAGTTGGAACCAATTACCTTCAAGATCTGTGCTAGGCTTAGCTAGCGCTGCGGGTGTCAGACAGAGTTACAACACGCATGGAGATGAGAAGGGTATGTATGGACTTATCTAACTCTGGGGGATACGGTGAATAAGCTCCAATAAGTCCCAATAAGTCGGCGTGTTCCTTTAAAGAAAAACAATCACTGTCACTGTACGAGAATACAATTTCTTACCAAACAATTGTTCAAGTGAGTAAATTACTGTACTGCATAGAAAGTACTGCATATTTAGAAACAGTTTTTTTATTGAAATTATTTTCTTGATAATTGCATTCATAATAATTTTCTTTAGTGGCACCCTGGGCACAATGATATCAAAATGTTTTCATTTTAGTAAACTTATTTTACACAACATTAAGTACAGATATTGCTGTTTGTAGAATCAACCGAAGACACAGTATTTGCTTAAATGTTTTCTTTGTACAAACCTTAGAAAGTGTATTTGGTGATTCTGTCGTAGAACTCGACAATGTTGAAGGAATCTCGGTGGACTGGATCGGGAAAAACTTGTATTGGACCAACGATGGCTACAGGAAGACAATCAGCGTTGCCAGACTGGAGAGAGCCTCCCAGACCAGGAAGACTCTGTTGGAAGGGAATATGTCACACCCCAGGGCCATTGTGGTCGATCCTCTTAACAGGTCTGGAAATTATTTTGTTTTTAAATGTGGAAATAAATCCTATAGCCAGTAGCTAGTAGCCATTTCAATCAAATAAATGTGAATAACAGGTGAGGTAAATAAGGTAGGTGTAGAGTTAAAAGAATGGGGGGAAAGAATTAATTACGGGTGGCCCGTAGTTTAAAATTTTAAAAAAAAAAACATTGTGTATTGCAGCAGAATTAATCTACATCCTGGATCCAGATAAATCCTGGATTTAGATATATCCTGGTTAAGGTACACATGCTACATTCATTTATTTCACCCGACCATTGTGTCCCAACTAGGGTTGGGTACCGAACCCGGTACTTTTACCGGTACCGACCGAATCACGTCGGTACTACCGAGTATTGGTTCATGTATAATCAAAGTCAAGCACAAGCTTATCTGTCCTCTCTGCATGTTGACAGAGAGCAGAGGTCTGACACACACACACATGCGCACACAGAGGTGCGGACGAAGCAAACTACATCGGCTCTGCAGTTTTGTTGAAGTCACAGCGAGTCACGGCAATGCCAATAAAGTGGTTTCAAGTGTGGTTACAGTTTTTCAAAACTTCACACAGACACCCTTCACTGTGATATGATATTAATGGCGAGGCGAAAGCGGTCGCAATGCTGTTGACATTACACTTCCTGTGAGACAAGCAGGCACAATGGTGTTTTTTTTGCCCTGGGTACTGACTGACAGGCTGAGGTTGTAAGGCAATTTTAGCAACAAGGCAATTCAAAGTGCTTTACATGAAACATTGAAAAGCAATTAAAAACGGTCATGGTGAAAATAAAACAGGCTAAAAAAGAATAATATGCAAATACAAGAATAAAAGTTGAATAATTATTCAATTTAATAGGTTGTAGAGACGGGTTTGGGAGGAGAGAGGGAGTTGCGAGGGGAATTGTTCTTGTTTAATTTCTGTCAGTGTAAAATATTCTAAATAACATAATGTTATAAGTAAATAGATTTGGAATTGTTTTTTCAACTGAAATAATTTTTTTGTAATTAGAGAGGGAAAGTACCGAAAAAAGTACCGTTGGGTACCGGGAACCGAATTCCAGGTACCAGTATCGGTAGTGGTATTGGTTCAGATGGGAATGGTACCTAACGCTAGTCCCAACAGGGCCCTTGTTTGTGTTTTGCCTACATGTATTACTGCTTATATATCAGCAGCTAGTTCTAAGCTAATTTGATTATGCGGTTTGGTTGGGTCTGAAAGTGATTTAGCTGTAATTTGGGTTAAGTTCTTGGTTCTGGTACTGAACTTTGTTGGTGTGGTGCATGTAAAGGTTTGCAAAACTGGACCAGTGCAGGACTACATATACAATAGTATATGTCTTTTTTGTGATTTATTTTCATAAATTGTACAGTAATGGGCTTACCTTGCACGGCAGCTGGATTCTCACGATATTACCAGAGCATTGCAGGATCACATATTACACGGAAATCCATCTCGTCGGGCTTCAAGTAATGCGTTTGTGTCTGAACTACCAGCCTACTGAAGCAATCAGCGTCAGGTGAGGAGCTACGGACAGCTTCGGGCTTGGTTTAGGGTGTGTGTTGTCTGGATCAACGGAAGTACATTTCCAGGATAAATCCTGACATCCGGCTTGTGAGCGAGCCACTCATCTGATGTCAGGTTTTGCACCTCACCTTCCGCTGTCTGTGCGTTTCTGCTCTCAAAATTCACTATCTAACTGGGACGTTTTGGAGACCGATTGGCAGGATTGCTATGGACGAAAGTACACACGGCGATTCACTGGTAAGAGCAAATGACGTTTAACCTTGTATCCAGCTGATTTAAATAGCTCACGTTACTGTACTGTGTGAACAGTTAAAATCTTTTAATATTTGATGTGCAAATGTTCCTTCCCAAGATTATTTAGTGCTGCCCAAGTTGATTGTGATTGGTTTTAAGAAATGCAAACCACCACTTTTTTTTTTTTAATGCCTGCCTTTTCCAAACAGTTTCTAGTGACGTGTTCTCAGATGGTTCTGTGTTGACAAACCATCTGGCACGTCAGGTTAGTAAGGAGGCAAACAGTAGGTCTGATAGAATTGACAACTCAATAAAAATGTAGGTATTCAATTAGTTCATTTTTACTGCCAGATTTCAAGCACAACCGATGCTGTCTATAAACCATTAATCAGGAAAAAATGTTATTTGAAGAGAGAATATGTCTGTGGTGTGACATGGAATGATTCATGGTAACTTAATTTCTGACAGGGGATCTGACGTGGCATACTAAAATCTTTTTTGAGCTCCCTCTTGCCTTATTGTTGTGAATACATAAACTCCAGTATGGTTATAGTAAGCAAAGACCGCTGTGCCTTTGTTTGGATATAAATACCTCTGGCTTCAAGTGTTAATCCTGAAGATCATCTGTTTTAGCAGACATCTGCTTGGACTGATGATCACATCATGCGCGTTTCAAAAGAAAACATTTTAAAGTAAACCAGCATGGTTACACTGAGAGAACATCTGCTGTTTTAATAAGTACAGAGTTGTGGTTTGTTTTGGTGAAAGAAAATGGGGGCTCATGTTGTTGCCCAAACCACAGCTACCAGCTCGTTAGCCACAGCAAACCCAATTTAAAGCTGTTTCTCCATAGTCCTTGTACATCATCTCCTCCCCATTCCTGTACAAATTTGTATATGGAGGACCCTGCCAGCAGAGATAGTATTTAACATAGGGGATGGAGCTGCTCCAAAGCTCAAATTCATTGAGGGTCTTAAGGATCTTACGGATTAACACTTTAAGGTTTAAATCGTATTAACACACACCAAATCCATAGCAGTCAGAGATTAGTTTTCAAGCCTCAAGAGGGTTGTTCCAAACATCTTGCCATACACAACTGTTTCACTGATGTAGGTAAATACACCAAGCCAAAACCCGAAACTTATTCATACTTTCTTTTTGTGTCCCTTCCACTTTTCTCTAACATTTATCAATACCTTACTATACAAGTCCTGAATAACTATAAAAAGTTGCCTGTTTTTCTTTTTGTTAATGTCTGGTTTTCTATCCTAACAATAACACAGATTCAAACATTCAAATACAAGTCACATACATGTCAGTGGTGCAGACTGCATACCGAAGGAAATAAAACACACTGATTTTAAAATGTCAAATCTATACCTATAAAAGAATATGAATTTAAACAAATGGGAACAACTGTGGTGAGAACGCAGCCCTAACTTTGTGAGACTAATGAGGAAATAGTATGCTGGCCTTGTCTCAGAATGTTTGCCCTGACAGATAAAGCAGCAGTGTTGGGGGTGGGGAATATCATGTTACCTTTTTGTATAAGGATAAATAACTTTTACTCCAACCCTCCCGCTGACAGCACAACTGATTAGAAAAGCTAGTTTGGGGCTTGTGAGTGAGCATTCAGCATGAATCCAACAGTCCTTTGATCTCTATCTGCTCTGCTGGAAGGGTTTCTTCAGGTAAAATGGATGCACGTCTCCAACTGATTTCTCAACTGAATTTGCGCTACCTTATTTTCTGCTCAGTTTGCCGCCTCTAGTCTGTGTTGACACGATAAGGACTACTAGTGTCAACTTAACAGTGTCATATGTCTCTATCTGTGCTGCATTAGATATCTCATATAATCTCATACATGTATTCACATAAAAAAAAAAAATATCCACACACAAATAACATTTGCCTTGAGTGGTGCTCAGCTTCGGTCAGTTCTGGATGACTTTATGAGTGTGTGTATGTGTGTTGCCACTTATTGGCATGGACAGCAGTTTAATAAATAGGTTGCAATTTATTGTTCTTGTTTGTCTTTTTTCACTATTCTCATTTTCCAATTTTAGCTGTATTTATAAAACATATTTAATATTAAGTACATGTATGCACCTTCAGAAGATAGGACAGCTTGCATTAAACTAATGATTTTGCCTTTTCTTTTAAGTTATTTATTTTTATTGATTATTTGATAATGATTTGAGCTAGACTGGGTAAACCCAGCCCGATCTGCCGGCGATTTAATTTCGCAATCTTAAATGATTGAGCTTTGTCTGGTGATAGCCAGACTAGGTTTGAGCTAGAAAATGTCAGTGAATTGTGAAAAGAAGTCCAAGGTGATTTCTTCAAATGTCTTGTTTTCGTCTAACCAACACTCCAAAACCCCAAAGATATTCAGATTACTGTCATAGGGGCGTAGGAACACCAGAAGATTTTCACATTTTAAAAGCTACAACCAACAACCAAGCTTTTACCATTTTTGATTTAAAATTAAACAGTTAAACAATTGATCAATGTGCCGATCAACGTATTGATTAATTGACTAATCATTGCAGATCTACATGAAAATATGAAACAAATAATATGTATTTGTCACATTGGTTATTTTTCAATTTAATGGAAGAGCTGTTTTCATTTTTCTTATCATGACAATGCAAGTGCATGGTGTCCATCGGTCCATCTGACTTGGTGTCCATGCATGTCCATGTGCATGTAAGCATGTGTGTGCATCTGCATGTGAGAGTGGACAATTGCTGAATAATCCATGAGGTCATAAAGATGACTTCAAGACAGAGGGAGTCTTGATTCACCTTCATAACCCATTCTGTTTCGTCTTACCTTAGCCAGCCCTCTATCATTGATGAGAAACAGGGGGTAACATGGCTCAGTCAGCAACACTCAAACGGAGCAAATCCCCTGGGCATGGTTACTAGAGAACATATCACATCAAATCCTTCACCAAATCACGTTTCAAATACCACAGGCCCACTGAGAGTTGCAGTCTCGCTATATGCAAGATACACTGCAAACTTTATTTTATTTTTATTTTTTTTGTAGGGAAAATGAGACTTTTAACTTTGCCTTGATGTGCAGTCAAACAGCAATTTAACTTGCTAAGCCTGAATCATTTCTTAAGCTACGACGCACTCTTTTTTTGACTGCCAGGGATGTTTGTTTATTTGGTTTTACATTTGGGAAATCTAGATTCCAGTTTATTTCCAATTGAGTCAGGAACCCTCTTGTCATGATGTTAGTTTTCTGAACTAACGATTGTATGGTTGTATTTCGGCGATGCAGGTTGTATTCCCTGTAATGTTCCCTGTATGAATCAAAGCAGCATGTGCAAGGTGGACTCAGGAGCACAGTCATGCCTTCCCATGTGTGTACAGCACAGAACCCACAAGACACATTTCACTGTGATATGGAATACATCATTTTGAGAGAAGTCTGCAGAAACATGCTCTCACATTTGTATTGATTGACTGATAAGAAATCAAAGAAGGAAGCTGATGAAGGGAGCAACAAGCACAGCCATCCAACATCAGTGTGTCAAGAAGGAAGGGCAGGGATGAATGAGGAGACAGCTGAAACGAACTGCCTTAGATTGAATGTGGAATGTGATCAGTGTTAGTTTGGATCTGGTGATGACTTATAGATCTTGCCTGAACTAAGGCAAGGCTTTATTACTTCAGTTTATTGGTGCAATAATTGTGTTTCTGTATGTATTATGATAGCTGGATGTACTGGACAGATTGGGAAGAGGATGAGGTCAATGACAGCATAGGGCGGATAGAGAAAGCCTGGATGGATGGATCCAACCGCCGCATTTTCGTCACCTCCAACATGCTGTGGCCCAATGGTCTGGCACTGGACCACAGCAGCAGTACCATGTACTGGTGTGACGCCTA
Organism: Sander vitreus; assembly: GCF_031162955.1. Lineage (NCBI taxonomy): Eukaryota > Metazoa > Chordata > Actinopteri > Perciformes > Percidae > Sander > Sander vitreus. The sequence continues at coordinate 47,473 of NW_027595477.1, read as the reverse complement.
CTACGATCACATCGAGAAGATTCATCTCAATGGGACTGGAAGAATGGTGAGTTTCAATAGAGATCACGCAGTGTAGTTAAATGATATAGAACCTCATTTGCAGGAATCGTTTTAGCTGTGATTCTGGTAAACTTGAGGGTTAGGCTGCTTGTGAGATTTTAATAGAGAGCCAGAGGGTAAAATTCAAGATACCGACTGATAAAACAACACCAAATAAACATGTTAATTTAAATGTGTTAATATGATTTTTGTCAACACAACTAAGTAGTTTAACACCCACAAATTGTCAATAAACACAGAAAGCAGCCAAATTATTCACCAGCAACGTGTGTTTTTAATTTTTGTATTTCACAAATGCTTTGTTAATCAAGTTTGTTTTGTTTTTTTTGTCTGACTGAGGCCCTTCTACAGCTTTTAATTCAGTTGTTCATTTCATGGGCTACATGTCCAACTTATTGTCATATTGAAAGAAATTGGCTCCAAAAACCCCACAACCCAGAAAAGTGTTCTACTGTCAGATCACCACAGAATCCTGCTAAACATTCATTTCACACTGTTGCCAGGTTACTGTGATATTAAACAGTGGTTGACAGTTTCAGATCAATATTATATAATAATGGCAGGGCCCAAAACAGATTTCTATATTTTAGCAATTATACAATGTTAATCTGCGAAGCAGTGAAATGATTGAAAACTGCATCTCTTCCCACCACAACTGCCAACAAGACAGCCCTTCATTCTCAGTGGCTCCCTTCGGCTATAGTTGTACTCGCATATTAAGCTAATGAATTATTTGCAAATGCTATTTAATCAATGCCAAGATTCTGGCAAACATTATTATAAGCAGACAGCGCTGTGTGAATATATTTGTGCAAAGAAATTGAATCACATTCATCATATACTGTGATCAAATAATGTCTAAGCCCATATTCAAACAGATATAATCCTGTTTAAGATGATTGATATTTTTGTTGCTGATGGCATCTTTACGTTGCCCTCCTGATCTTTTGATTACACTGCATGTTTGCTTCATTTTCCAGGTGGTGTACAATGGAAAAGAGCTGAACCATCCGTTCGGAATATCTCATTATCGTAATTTCATCTTTTGGACTGAGTACATGAATGCCTCGGTCTTCCAGCTGGACTTGACCACCGGCGATGTCACTCTACTGCGGAGTGAGAGACCACCACTATTTGGCCTGCGCGTCTACGATGCACAGAGTCAGCAAGGTTGGCTGCTTTTCATTCATTTAATCCTCATCCAGTGCCACTGAACCATAGCTTCCGTAACAGAGAAAGGTTTTGCACCGAAAATAGAAGCATTCTGTGCTGTGTGTCCAGGCATTTGTATCCCCCGTACACATTTCTTTAATAGAGAGCACTTAATGTGACCTTACACTTGAGATTTCGCATGTATGCCTTTTGGTGTCAAATGTATTGATCAACAGTGACAGAGACTTTAAAATCACTTGGGGCTCTTCTCTGTGAAGTTCAATAAGGTGACCAAGGCTTGAAGGGGTTTGCTCAATTCTGTAACAAATGATGATGGATTCATGCTGTTAGAAAGCTGAAAAGAACAGATGAGGAGAGGATACGGATATGGCTGACGGTGGAGAACTGCATCGGCCCTCACAGCAGGCGTGTCTTTTGGTTACCCATAATAGGCATGTAAAAACAGTATTCAGACCCCCACTCCACAATCAGAAAAGATTGACGCTATTGCTCTTAATGTGGAGATATATATATATATATATTAGTGCTGTCAAACAATTAAAATATTTAATCGCGATTAATCACATTAATGTCGTAGTTAACTCGCAATTAATCGCATATTTTCATCTATTCTAAATGTTCCTAGATTTCTTTTTCTCCAATCATTTTTTCTCATTTTAATGCTCTTATCAACATGGAAAAGTGGATTGGCTTGCTTTGTGCTTTTGTCGCCTGGCTTTGACGAGGGGGCAGAGAATTCGCATCAGCTGTGTGGTTGGCCATCAAGTGGTATTTCAGACTGGACGTGCTGCGATATATATATATATATAAAAAGAACAACATGACTACAGCTAGTAAAAGTATTTTACTCGATCCCCAGGTTCTCAAATGCTCTGTGAACTGGAACTCTTGATATACATAAAATAATAACTAATTCACAATACCATATACGGCACAGACACAATTTCACTGTGTATTTATTATTAATGAAACATTTGTTTTTAATGAGTTATTAGCCTACTCCAATTTAAAGAAAATGTCCCCGATAAAATAGGCCTACTTCACATTAAATGAATAATGTAGGATGGTTGTTTGACATTATCAAATGCTTCTCTCTCTTCTTCAGTCGTCTTTGTTGTGAAGGCATACTTAAGCACACAAAACTAACATTAGGCTATACTTTTTTTTTTTATGCAAATTTAATTACATTAACCAATTGGGAAATTCATTTATCATCTCTTAACAAAGTAAGGCGACTTTCACTTTCACTAACGTCACATCTGATTGTTGACACGTAACATAATGACTGTAAACAACGTATAACCTAGCATGATTCAAGAGCCCAAACATCACATCCCTGAGCCTCTCTCTTCTCTACAGAGCGCACACTCATGTAATGGACGTAACGTAGCTACGTTAGCCTGCTGATGCAACATACGTTATGTCATTAGATTTGGTTGATAATGTAGCATTTTACAATACTATAAGGCAATGCTGCGTGACGTGATGCACACGTTACAAGCTGAAGCTGCACTTTATTCAGAGCTCAAGTGGATATTTTTGGTTACTATTCACAGGGCATTTGTCAAAATCTCCATAACTTTAAAAACTCACGTGAAGGCAGAAGGGCTTGCGCTGCTCCGTGTGTGAGAATATAAACACAGTCACGTGACTAGGGGCAGAGGGCATCGCTGAAGGCAAGATTGAATGATATAGCGATTTTAATTTGATTTAACTTAAGTAATGATGGGCGTATTATCGTATTAATGCAGCCACAAGAGCAAAAAAAGAAGAAAAAAAAAAGAAAGAAAGAAAAGTTTATTTAGGTTGTTTCGCCAAAGGGGCAGCTAATCCAATCAGGGCAAACGGGCAGTTGCCCGGGCAACAATAGACCGTACCTGTGCATGTCCCTGATGCCAAGTATATGATGCAGATGAATGGTTGGCTTCTGCATGCACAGCCTAGTTCACACCATACAGACTCCATTGTTCATGTCACCGAATAGATTAATTGGCTGTCCAGTCCTCTGAGTATTAGTGATTGGCTCTTACAGAACCAAAAGCTTTATCTCATTGGCTCAGGCACTGCCTTTGGGCTCAGTGTTAAATGAAAGTGACAAAGGTGTCTTATGCTTTAACTTTATATGCGACAGTATTTTTTCCCCCGTCTTTGTCCAGAAAGACAAATTATTCCTCCAAGAAAGATAAAAATGTCAAATGTCTCTCACCCACAGTGTTCCCAATAATTCACTTTTCATAGCTCACGTGGCATACACCTTGCATGTCTCTCCAAGACAGTCGATGAGTTTAGTATCATGAGATGATTTATTTTTGCAGGGTTTAAAGTGACCCCTGAACCTCTGCTGTATTCTGTACAAACAGGAAAGTAGACAAAACAACAACAGAAACCCTGTGGCCCTTAAGACAGGCTTTAGAAAATGTAGCTTTAAATGAGCACGACACCTTATTTGGGATCTATTTCTCCAGGTGACAACGCCTGCAGTGTGAATTATGGGGGCTGCGGTACCCTCTGCCTTGCCATCCCAGGAGGCAGAGTGTGTGCCTGCGCTGACAACCAGCTTCTGGAGAAGAACAATGTCACATGTGCAGGTAGGAGGACATAATGAATCAGACAGAGCGAGAGGCCTAAGATCATCCTGTCCCAGTATAGTGTAATCCTGGCTTCATCCTATGGGAAAAGATCAAATAATAACCTTATGTTTTCACATGCAAATCTGCTAATAAACAAATAAATACAGCTGGGAAATTATCCCAGTGGGTTTCCAGGAATGAAAGCCAACTCCCTGTAGTTATACATGGGGTCATGATACATTATTAACATGTTTTATATGCTATTATAGCTATTCAAATAATTAACCCTAAACACATACTTCATAGGAAGTCTCTGGTTAATTTTATCTCACCACTTTTTCTCTCCAAAAGCCTCCAGCAGTGGCTTTGAGCCACAGCGATGTAAAAGTGATGAGTTCCAGTGCCATAACCAGCGCTGCATACGGGCCATGTGGAAGTGTGATGGAGATGATGACTGTCTGGATGGAAGTGATGAGGAGAGCCACAGCTGCTGTGAGGATGCTAAAATGTGTCTGCGCTGCAAGCCAACACACAGAATGCAAACACACAAACACGTGAATGTACAGATGTCGATAGATAGCAAAGCCATGCACCAAGCAAGACAAGCACAAGCTTTTTTTGGTGGCATTTTAGGCCTTTATTAGATAGGACAGCTTAGACATGAAAGTGGAGAGAGATGGGGAATGACATGCAGCGAAGGGCTGCAGGTCCCAATCGAAACTGCGGTCGCTGCGGTGAGGACTGAGCATCTGTATATAGGCGCACGCTCTATCTGGTGAGCTACCGAGGCGCCCAAGCACAAGCTTTTTTGGGGGCTGATTTCTCCTGCTGTCAACTTCTATGTTCTTAAATGTCACTGAAGTAAGAGTCAAAAGTGTTCCTCCTCCACACTGCTGTCTACCCTTTTGCTCTGGTTCTGCTCTTTAACAAATCAGTCGGATAAACACCATGTTAAAGGCTTGGATGCTGATTCATTTTCTTTTTCTTTTTCTGGAAGCAAAGAACCATAATCTCATCCTCTGCCAGAGTTATCAGACTTGAAAAAATCAATTACCTGCTCTCCTGGCATATCATGTATGTTTAACATCTACTAACTTGGTTTGTTTAAGGTGGTATGGAGTTCTCCCTGAGAATTAATCAGGCCAAAATTTGACTTGAAACTAGAAGAATGTGGATGTCAGTCGTTTAAAGTCATGTTTTGAGTAAGTAATTGCAAATGCTTCATGTCAATTTGGTCAGTCTCTCGTAGTCATAAGACAGAGACATTAGCCTTCTCACAACCTCTTGGGACACAATCGAAATGTAGTTCAGATGGTGGAAATGTTGCCTGTGACAAGATACAAGATGATTGCTGAAGTAATTTGCCCAAAACATTGGTCTCTGGGTAGCACGCTCTTGCAGCATCTGGCATTTCCAAACACCAGGTTGTCTCAAAATCAAAGGTAATTTATCACAAACATACAGTACTGTCACAATATCTACACGGAAATTTGCTCACATTAATTTAATATGATTTATAGGTGGTGAGGATTAATGACATTGACCATTAAAGTGAATGGTCAATGTTTCCTGTAATTCAAGTAAAATGACATGACTGAAAAGAAAATAAGGAGCTTGGTTGCTCGTTCCAGAGAAGTCATTATGTGAAAGTGGCTTAATATAAAATAAAAATCAAGGCACTAAAGCCACATAACAGATATACTTAAGACCACTGTAAACAATGTTAGGGAGACTCCATTACTCTCAATTAAAGGACAAACCACCAAGGAGAAACATTAGTGAGATTCTCCTCTAAAACATGATTCTTATTTATGTTGGTCTATCAGAGCAAGATTAGTTGAATCAGTGATCAGCTCCACAAAACTCTCTGTGCGACTTTCGCGTGCAGAAACTCAAGAAGATAATTAGCTCTTCTGAAGTGTCCGTCATGTTATTTTAATCCTCCTTGGTTACTAGCAACTGCATCGCTGATACAAGGCTTCGCGATCACGCAAGCCTTGTATCATGTGGATGCACAAACAGTTTTGTTGTCATTACTTAGAATTCCTCATGGGGGAGAAAGAAACTACGCACTATAGCTTTAAGGCTCTTTTTTAGTTTATTAGCTTTTTCTATTACATGTCATGTCAGAGCTGCAAGGTCACTGACTGACTTATTTTGCTGGCTGAATTCTTTGCAGACAATCACACCTGTCCTGTTGATCAGTTCCAATGCAGCAACAATCGCTGCATTCCCAAAAGATGGCTTTGCGATGGAACGAATGACTGTGGTAACAACGAGGACGAGGCCAACACTACATGCTCAGGTATGTACTGTTCTACTGGTTGTCTTAGATTCAGTGTAGCTTCGGCTGCAGTTTGATCACAATTATATCTCATTTCAGCATTTTGGCACAATCTGTCATATTTCTTTTAATCTGTTACACTTCAATTGTTCTATTAAGGAACGCTGAAGTGTAATTTTCTGAAATGGTGATATCGGAACAACATTTTGTGCTTCTAGGATCGACTGTTGCTCACTTGGTTGATGCACTTTTGTAATTGATATAGTAATACATTTCAATCAAGCTTATGTAGACTGTACGATTTAAAGATCTAACAGCTCTCTCATCTAAACAGTAAGGCATAAAACATTTTTCGCTACCATCTTTTGATAAAATTCAGATGTGTCTTTATTCATCAAAGTCTTGAACAGAGGTGTCCGATGTTGTCAAGGCAGTTATTACCATTATGCCTTGCGGCTCTCGAGTAACTTCAGTGCAGTGCAATCAATCTCATTGTATGAGAGCACTCTCCAGTATCAAAGAGTTGTCGCACCTACAAGAAGAAACTGTATGTCAGGGACACTTAGAGTATATCACATTGCCTCCCATGTCTGCAATGGTGCCTCTCAGGAGCTTTTTATCCTTAGAGGATCAATCAGTAAGCATTAGCCAGATGATGATCAATGTTCAGTCATCGTCAGAATAACATGCATATCCCACATCAGCAAGACACCCCATGTCTGCTGTTTGTGCATGCTCACTATGGCTGTGCAGCGTGTAACTGACAGCCTGTCAAGAAGCAGCACATTTCCCATGGTTTCCAGACCTTCCCTGCCCTACTGTGTGATTGAGTGATAACATGTTTGCACTGGGCGGACATTGACATCCTGGTGATGCAGTGATCATTAGAGTTGTTGTGCACATCCTACATTGACTTATGCAATTGTGATTGAATTTCGTGGCTTCTTTCTTCTCTCTCAGCCCAGCCCTGTCAGGCCGAGCAGTTCTCCTGCCAGAACGGACGATGTATACCTCAAGCCTGGAGCTGCGACCGGGAGGATGACTGTGGAGATACAACTGATGAAATATCATGCAGTGAGTCACACATGGCTTTTTACCACACAGCAAGTGTCACTCTGACTGCTCTTGCTCTTTGTGTTGCTCTGTTTTGGTCAAGATGTAAAATAGGCCAGCTCAGTGAATGATTTGAATGCTAATGGGGGCTTTTAGGGCATTCACTAGTTGTTTACTCCTCACAGTTAACAACTGTCCTAATCGGGATGTATTTAAAGTAGGGCTGTCAATCGATTAAAAAAATTCCATCCATCCATCCATCTTCATCCGCTTATCCGGGGTCGGGTCGCGGGGAGTAGCAGCTCCAGCAGGGGACCCCAAACTTCCCTTTCCCGGGCCACATTAACCAGCTCCGACTGGGGGATCCGAGGCGTTCCCAGGCCAGGTTAGAGATATAATCCCTCCACCTAGTCCTGGGTCTCCCCCGAGGCCTCCTCCCAGCTGGACGTGCCTGGAACACCTCCCTAGGGAGGCGCCCAGGGGGCATCCTTACCAGATGCCCGAACCACCTCAACTGGCTCCTTTCGGCGCAAAGGAGCAGCGGCTCTACTCCGAGCTCCTCACGGATAACTGAGCTTCTCACCCTATCTCTAAGGGAGACGCCAGCTACCCTCCTGAGAAACCCATTTCGGCCGCTTGTACCCTGGATCTTGTTCTTTCGGTCATGACCCAGCCTTCATGACCATAGGTGAGGGTAGGAACAAAAACTGACCGGTAGATTGAGAGCTTTGCCTTCTGGCTCCAGCTCTCTTTTCGTCTAACGGTGCGATAAATTGAATGTAATACCGCACCTGCTGTGCCGATTCTCCGACCAATCTCCCGCTCCATTGTCCCCTCACTCGCGAACAAGACCCCAAGGTACTTGAACTCCTTCACTTGGGGGTAAGGACTCATTCCCTACCTGGAGAAGGCACTCCATCGGTTTCCTGCTGAGAACCATGGCCTCCGATTTAGAGGTGCTGATCCTCATCCCAGCCGCTTCACACTCGGCTGCGAACCGATCCAGTGAGTGCTGAAGGTCACAGGCCGATGATGCCATCAGGACCACATCATCTGCAAAAAAGCAGCGATGAGATCCCCAGCCCACCGAACTGCAACCCCTCTCCACCCCGACTACGCCTCGATATCCTGTCCATAAATACTACAAACAGGATTGGTGACAAAGCGCAGCCCTGGCGGAGGCCAACTCTCACCTGAAACGAGTCCGACTTACTGCCGAGAACCCGGACACAGCTCTCGCTTTGGTCGTACAGAGATTGGATGGCCCTGAGAAGGGACCCCCTCACCCCTGTACTCCCGCAGCACCTCCCACAGTATCTCCCGGGGCACCCGGTCATACGCCTTCTCCAGATCCACAAAACACATGTAGACTGGTTGGGCATACTCCCAGGCTCCCTCCAGGATCCTTGCGAGAGTAAAGATCTGGTCCGTTGTTCCCACGACCAGGGCGGAATCCGCATTGTTCCTCTTCAACCTGAGATTCGACTATCGACCGAACCCTCCTTTCCAGCACCTTGGAGTAGACTTTACCGGGAGGCTGAGAAGTGTGATACCCCTGTAATTGGCACACACCCTCTGGTCCCCCCTTTTTTAAAGGGGAACCACCACCCCGGTCTGCCACTCCTTAGGCACCGTCCCAGACTTCCACGCAATGTTGAAGAGGCGTGTCAACCAAGACAACCCCTCCACACCCAGAGCTTTAAGCATTTCTGGACGGATCTCATCAATTCCTGGGGCTTTGCCACTGTGGAGTTGTTTAACTACCTCAGCAACCTCCACCAGGGAAATTGATGCCAATCCCCCCTCATCCTCCAGCTCTGCCTCTACCATAGACGGGCGTATTAGTCGGTTAGGAGTTCCTCAAAGTGCTCCTTCCACCGCCCTATTACCTCCTCAGTTGAGGTCAACAGCGTCCCATCCTTACTGTACACAGCTTGGATGGTTCCCCGCTTCCCCCCCTCCTGAGGTGGCGAACGGTTTTCCAGAAGCACCTTGGTGCCGACCGAAAGTCCTTCTCCATGTCTTCTCGAACTTCTCCCACACACGCTGCTTTGCCTCTTTCACGGCAGAGGCTGCAGCCCTTCGGGCCCTTCGGTACCTTGCAACTGCCTCCGGAGTCGTCTGGGATAACATATCCCGGAAAGACTCCTTCTTCAGTCGGACGGCTTCCCTGACCACCGGTGTCCACCACGGTGTTCGTGGGTTACCGCCCCTTGAGGCACCTAAGACCCTAAGACCACAGCTCCTCACCGCAGCTTCAGCAATGGAAACTTTGAACATTGTCCACTCGGGTTCAATGCCCCCAGCCTCCACAGGGATGCACGAAAAGCTCCGCCCGGAGGTGTGAGTTGAAAGTCTGTCGGACAGGGGGCCTCCTCCAGACGTTCCCAATTTACCCGCACTACCCGTTTGGGCTTACCAGGTCTGTCCAGAGTCTTCCCCCCACCCCCTGACCCAACTCACCACCAGATGGTGATCGGTTGACAGCTCCGCCCCTCTCTTCACCCGAGTGTCCAAAACATATGGCCTCAGATCAGATGAAAACGATTATAAAATCGATCATTGACCTTTGGCCTAGGGTGCTCTGGTACCAAGTACACTTATGAGCATCCCTATGTTCGAACATGGTGTTCAGTTATAGACAATCCATGACTAGCACAGAAGTCCAACAACAAACAACCACTCTGGTTTAGATCAGGGAGGCCGTTCCTCCCAATCACGCCTCTCCATGTGTCTCCATCATTACCCACGTGCGCGTTGAAGTCCCCCAGCAGAACTATGGAGTCCCCAACTGGAGCCCCCATGCAGGACTCCACTCAAGGTCTCCAAGAAGGCCGAATACTCTGAACTCTTGTTTGGTGCATATGCACAAACAACAGTCAGAGTTTTTCCCCCCCACAACCCGCAGGCGTAGGGGAGGCGACCCTCTCGTCCACCGGGTTAAAGCTCCAACGTAGCGGCGCTCAGCCGGGGGCTTGTGAGTATCCCCCACACCCGCCCGGCGCCTCACACCCTGGGCAACTCCGGAGAAGAAAAGAGTCCAACCCCTATCCAGGAGTATGGTTCCAGAACCAAGACTGTGCGTAGAGGTAAGCCCCACCAGATCTAACCGGTAGCGCTCCACCTCCCGCACAAGTTCCGGCTCCTTCCCCCCACAGAGAGGTGACATTCCACGTCCCCAGAGCCAGCCTCTGCTGCCCGGGTCTGGTCCGTCGAGGCCCCTGACCTTCACTGCCACCCATGTGGCAGCGCACCCGACCCCAGCGGTTCCTCCCACAGGTGGTGGGCCCATGGGATGGAGGGATGTCCGCCACGTAGCTTTTTTCGGGCTGTGCCCGACCGGGCTCCGTGGCAAACCCGGCCACCAGACGCTCGCTGACGAGCCCTCCATCTGGGCCTGGCTCCAGACGGGGGCCCCGGGCTTCCTCCGGGCAGGGTCACTTCATCCCTTCCTCGATTTTTCATAGGATTTTTTGAACCATTCTTTGTCTGGCCCCTCACCTGAGACCACTTTGCCTTGGGAGACCCTACCAGGAGCACACAGCTCCAGACAACACAGCCCTCAGGTTCATAGGGACACACAAAACCTCTCCACCACGATAAGGTGATGGTTCCCGGAGATTAAAAAATTGAATCTAATTAATTACATACTCTGTGATTAATTAATCGAAATTAATCGCATACATAATTAACGGTGCCTGAACCGATGCTTTTTAATAAAGTAAAAAAAAGAAAAGAAAAAAAAGGGTACTAAACAACAGTAGGTGACATTAAAGAACGGCTTGTTTATTGTTAAGGCCATATGGTCAAAATTAAACGATTTAATAATAATGTATAACAATAACAATAACTTATTTCACTAGTAAATTGAACGACAAAAACAACCACCAGATGGTAAAGGACATTTACAATAACTTCAAATGCACCACGAGGCTGTAATTTACCAGTTTCAATGAACGCACCGTCTGTGTTGTTTCTCCGACAGCAGCTGCAGATTGTTACATACCGGTGTTGAATCCTCTACAGTAAAACACAGTCAAACTTTACACCGTTTAGCGTTAGCTGTCAGCATTGTAACCGTGTATAATCCAGCTACTAGCTAGCGGTAGGCTAACGTTAGCTGCTGTCGAGTATAGTGTTAACTAGCGTCACGTGCAGCGGTGTTTGTGTTGCCTGTATCGTCTTCAGAGCATCAGAGAGAAGTGCAGACATATCAGTGGCACCAGATTTCGGTAGCCAGGGTTGGCAGGAAGAAGATTTTTACAAGTAAATGTTCCAATTAATAATCCAGGCAGAACATTTTTTTAACGCATTATTTTTCCTCAGATTAATTAATCAAAATTAACGCTATTGACAGCCCTAATTTAAAGCTACAATGAATAAGATGTTTTATAATATTCCTCTGAGAGGTGAAAGGGCGTCAATTTACATTGGAGGCTCAATAATTACATTATTGGGCAGTGTAGTTTAAAAGCTCACTTCCCATTCGACACTTGGAACTCTCAAAATGTGACTATAATTTACGTAGTCGACTTTGCCAGAAACTTGACAACATTCACTGTTTCACCTCTAATGGATAGACAGAAAATATGTGCTGAATAGCACTCACTTTGGGTAATTTGTGCAGCAGTATATAATACATTTTTTTTTTACACATGATGTCCTTAAAAGCACACCACCGAAAAAACACAATTGCAGACTAAGCTGATAGTAATAAATGGACCTGTTAACTTATGATATGTATTCTCATTTTAAATAAATGTCTGCCGGTCGGTCCAGTACTTTGGTCCATACAAAATATCTCAAAAAATTTGTGGATGGATTGGCATTAAATTCGGTACCGTGTTAACATAAGATAAGAAAAACTTTGTTTGTCACAAGTGACAGAAATTTGTATTTGACAGGGCAGGCTCAAATGACATTAAATACACATAAGAACATGAAGTTACACATCGAAACAGTGTAGTAACATTGACTGTGCAAACAATGCAAAAATAGTGCAAGAAGAAGCCTAAATGGAGCTGTTTGATTTTGTCTATGTATGGCTGTTCAGTGGTCATGGCAGTGGGGGATGAAGGATTTTTTTATATATGTTTTTCCTTCCTTGATGGTGCCCACTTGCCAAAAAAAGTATGCTACTCACAGCTGCCTATAATTTCTTTGTGACTTCTTAAATATTTTGTTTTAGGAGTTGAATTATTGATGCTGTGTGTGGACCAGGAACCCGACATGCCCCCACTGATGGCGTCAGCTTAGAGTGCTAGAGCTGAGTAAACTGCATACTTTGTGCAGTAGTTCAGTTTTCAAGTCGTGTCTCGTGGTATTACACAAACTGCCAGTTTCAGTTAGTAAAAGTGGCAGTCTGGATTAATCTAAAACATAAATGAGAAAAATACATGGCACGGCATGATGGCCTGAGCTTTTTTGGAGTTCTTTGTGGATGTATTTAACCTTTTTTATTCAACGGGCAAAAAGAGTGCTTTAGGCAGTAAAATATGTCTTCAGCAGTGAAGTTCAACTGGATGAATTAGCAGCATACATTTAAAAGATGGGGGTAAGGGTTTTAAGATTCCCCTTTCATGACTATTTGTATTAAATCAGCCTTTTACAGTGATAGATGTTTGCCAAATGCTGCACTTTGCTGTATCGCCTCAGCCTCCCTTTGTGTGTCCTAAGCTGGTTCAATACGCAGTCACAAACAGCAAGGTTGTAAGCAGTAATTAAAGTTCATGCTCGGCTTCATTCAATCAAAATCAAGCTGTGCAGCAAAACATATTCTCTCCCTTACTGTTGTCTGAGCTTCCTCAGGCATTACTTCTGTGAAGCCACTCTACTGTGAAGCTCTGGCAGCTCACTTAGCTTCAGTGGAACTACTGTGGGTTTTTGAACACCTGAAGCTCAGTGGTGGCCGCCTTAGAGATTGATGCTAATTTGGATTTTGTTTGTCAGTAGTTTAGTAGTTGTCACACAATGTCTCATATTGGGCTCTTGGTTCACTTGAAGCCGTCATTATTTATGGATGCCGGTGTTCCATTTTTTTTGCCAGGCTCACTGTTTACTTGAAACCTTCATTATTTATGGATGTTTGTGCTTCATTTTTAATGAATGTTAAATTCCAACCACTCGCGCGCTGTCAGTGAGACCTAACACATTTGTGGGAAATATAGAAGACACATGTCTGATAAAGATACGATATGTCTTCTCGACAGTGCCTGAGGTATTCCAGGCAGCTGCAGCAGCAGATGCCAACAAATCAATTCAAATGTAGACTTGCATTTCATACTGAAGTCAATAAAGTTTCAGGCATCCTGTAAGGATATTAAAAACGTATTGTATACAGTACCTCAAAATTGGAAACAAGAATGATAGCTGATGGGAATACAAATGTCAATGCTGGCAATGTCGTCAGTCCACAAAATGCCGTAGAATCTGTATACCTATAGCCTACTTGCCTACTTACTGCAGCACTGGTAGAGAATATTGATCCTATAGGGTGGACCAGTTTAGTTCATGAAGTCTTCCTGACTGCAGTGATGGATTTTGGATCAGCTATTGGCAAACTACATAGGTGTGGATTTGCTTTCAATCTTTCTTGTATTATCAATTTTTTTTATATATATATATATATATATATCAATTATAATATTTATGTTTAAGTGGGGCATCTGGTTAGCTCCCCTGGTTGAGTATGCCCCCCATGTACAGAGGCTCAGTCTTTTTCGCAGCTGACCTGCGGCCCTTTGCTGCATGTCATTCCCAATCTCTCTCCCACTTTCCTAAATATATATATATATATACACATACATACACACACATATATATACCGGCGCTAATTTTTTTTAACTCGCGAAAGCTGTGATTTTGCTCCGTATAGTATAGCAGCAGTAGGGTAACGTTGTGGACAGTGTTGCTAACTTGGCAACTTTCTCACTAAATCATTTAGTGACTTTTCAGACCCTCTTAGCGACTTATAAATATATTTGACTATATTTCTATTGTAATTCATTCCCAGGCATGTAATGCACAGATCCTGGGTTAAGCACTAAAAGCAACAGTGCTGCTCTCTTCCCATCTGCCCAGCACAGGGAGTCAGTAAGGGAGGGAGGGACGAGCGGTGAACCCGAAGCGTGTCTTATATTGCATCCATGAACAGGAGTGGATGGCTAGCTGAAACCAAGCTCCTTCAGCAGAGATGGATACAGAAAAGGGTCTTTTGAATGGCAAATTGAGTTTCAAAGCCCTTCCAGATGGTTCTCACCACAAGACTGACGTTATTTGCATGTACTGTCGATGTGAACTGAGTTACTATTGGAATAGACGAGTCTCAAACACCACTTGAGCATTACAAAATATAATTTATTCCTTTTAAAATACAAAATATCCCTTTTAAAGTACATTTAGAACAGAAAAAAACTGTGATTAATTTGCTGACACTCATGTGATTTATGGTGATTAAAAATATTAGACTGTTTTTAAAAAATGTAATCATTGTTTTGCTTGATTTGGTAAGGAACTTTTTTGCTGACTTTTGGATGGCTTTTATGTGAACAAAAATGCAACGAAAGTTGGAAAAAAGCGACAAAAGTATCGGAGAAAGTGACAAAAATGGTGAAAAAAGGCGACATGCAGTAATGCAGTCAAAGATATTTGACTTTTCGCAATAAAAGCATCTTAATAAACTCTACATGTCTGGCCCTTGATGTGATTTATTTTCCAGGGTGGCCCTTAGTGAAAATGAGTTTGACACTTCTGCATTAGAAGGAGATAACTCTCAACAATCTCAACCACATAATTCATTCAATGATCCTAAAGTTATATATATATATATATATATATATATATATATAATACAACAAAATAAAAAACTCTGAACTCTCGTCTGAGCTTACTCATATGATTATAGTTCATATGGGCATAGTGTAGATTTTAGGACATGGACTTGTGGCAGTTCCCATTAAAAAACAAACAAACAATGACTGCATTTACTTTTGCAATTACAAATGCAGTGCATGTATTGGTCTAGCTCGGGTTGGGATTGTAATTAATGTGTACTTCTATACACACCTTTTCAGCCTTTCCCACCTGTGAGCCACTCACCCAGTTCAGCTGTTCCAACGGCCGTTGCATCAGTGTGACCTGGCATTGTGATTCAGGTGAGGACGTAAACCTTTTTGAAGTTACTCATCTTAGAAATCAAAGCTTGTTAATAAATGAATTTGTCTGTTGATGCCACTATTACATTTATCAGCCGTGATACATTTGTGGGTTTGTGAGATCCTGCCTTTCATGAGTGTATGATGTGTGTAGAGGATGACTGCGGAGATGGCAGTGATGAAGTTGGCTGCGTCCCGTCCTGCGCCAACACGCAGTTCCAGTGCGCCAGTGGTCGCTGTATCCCAGACCACTGGGCCTGTGATGGCGACAACGACTGTGGAGACTTCAGTGATGAGAACACGACCTGCAGAGGTGGATCAGCACGTAAGAATGCCCGCATTTCCTTTTAAAATGCTGTGAAGGAGGAAGACTAACTCATCCCCTCCAAAATAAGACCCTTGTCAGGATTTCCCCCAGAAAAGTTGGCAGGCCCGGTGACAAGTGTCTTTTGTCGACGAGGGCCCGGCTGGGGCCAGTCCCAGACTGATGGCAGCAATAATGTAGAGCCCATAAGTTTCAGTGATACCAGATTATGGACCGAATCGCAAAACTAAGAAAGACAGACTCCATTATGCCCTACGTTAAGACAGTCCTAAAAGCTAACTGGAGATTTGAACATATGACTACTTCTAAGTTTCCAACCGAGTCGCCCCTCTGTAACTGTAGTATAAAAAACGTCTCAAAAATACATTTAAATCCCCCCATTTATAATTACCCCATTATATGTTAAAGGCCCCACGGTATGAAAATTTCACTTTATGAGGTTTTTTAACATTAATATGAGTTCCCCCAGCCTACCTATGGTCCCCCAGTGGCTAGAAATGGTGATAGATGTAAACCAAGCCCTGGGTATCCTGCTCTGCCTTTGAGAAAATGAAAGCTCAGATGGGCCAATCTGGAATCTTCCCTTTATGATGTCATAAGGAGAAAGGTTACCTCCCCTTTCTCTGCTTTGCCCACCCAGAGAATTTGGCCCGCCCATGAGAGAGAGACATCATGACTTGCAAACAAGTGAAGCATGGCAGTTGGTCAAGGCCACACCCCCACCCCCCACCTTGCCCCCCCCCCCCTCTCTCCTCCTCAATAGCATTTAAAGCTACAGACACAGAAATGGCACATCCTAAGGAAAGCTCATTGTGGGACTGGCTCTAGTGGCTGTAATTCTGCACCAAGGCTGAATTTCTGGAAAGAGACTTCAGATACATTATTAGGGGACCACTAAGGCCTATATAAAAGAGACTTCAGATACAGTATTAGGGGACCACTAAGGCCTATATAAAAGAGACTTCAGATACAGTATTAGGGGACCACTAAGGCCTATATAAAAGAGACTTCAGATACAGTATTAGGGGGACCACTAAGGCCTATATAAAAGAGACTTCAAATACAGTATTAGGGGACCACTAAGGCCTATATAAAAGAGACTTCAGATACAGTATTAGGGGGACCACTAAGGCCTATATAAAAGAGACTTCAGATACAGTATTAGGGGACCACTAAGGTCTATATAAAAGAGACTTCAGATACAGTATTAGGGGACCACTAAGGCCTATATAAAAGCATCCAAAAAGCAGCATGTCATAGGACCTTTAAGACATCACTGGGATTGGCCCTTTTGAAATCTGACTCGCATCAAAATTGTCTGGTAGCACCTTCACGAGAGTGTAGCTTATATGTCTTTAAGTGTGCTAATGGTTTTATTTGCAATTCAAATCTTGTTCAAATTTAGGTGTTGTAATTACAAGTTTAACAATTAGTCAGCTTGAGTCCAACAACTTTGTTTTCACACTCACGTGTGACTAATCTTATCTTGTCTCTGTTCGGGTAGATTTTACCATCATGAGTTGAATCATTTAATCTAATTACCACAGAAAGCCCATGCAAGCTCCTAGAAACTCACAGCTCACTTGCTTGTCACTAGAATGTGTAGACTATTCATCAAACCGTTTCCTGATGGGAACTGCAGGCTTCTCCACTCCCACGTGTCTGCGTCTGCTTTTACCCCAGGGGATTGAATCCGTCTTAGCTTCGCCTCAGCTGTTGAGGAAATGTTTTTTGTGGGGCTTTGACTTTGAAGTATCAAGCAAATCATCTATACTCAATGTATAATGCCATGATTAAAATGAATACATATTGCTGTTTATTGTGTTCTGCTGAAAATGTTATCACAAACTGATAATTACATGTTTGGTGTTACTCTACTTCTCTTGGTGTTATTTGGTTTATAACTTCTTTATATGATTAAAATATACAAATTTCCTTCTTCTTCTTCCTTCTTCCCATGAATTGACCATAAATGTTAAGCCAATATGAAATCATAACACATCAAATGTGTGATGTATTTGACACTGCCATTTAGTTTATGCATTCATTCTCATCAGAGGGTGTGTCCAGTGAATCCAAGACCTGCAATTAAACACACACAACATAATAGTGTCACGGAGTGTTTCTTTTCTTTGTAATGAACCCCATCTGGAGAAAAATAAAATAGTGACAAGAGTCATTACACAAGACAGAAACATCTTACAGACATAAACCTTAAATGCTAGAAGTGAAATAACTTCTCTCTTCAGAACTAACTGATCTGTTATTGCTGCCAAGTGCCCCGTTTGCAAAGATAAATATCTGTAAACAGTAAAAAATGTCTTATAAAATAATAGTTCAATACGGTGGTGCCTTTGCTCACAACAGTGTGCTGTAGCTTTGTGAAATAGTAATTGTTGAATGACTTTTGTTTCAGTGCTGCCATCTGTGATCGAGTGCAGTGAAGAGGAATTCCACTGTGTCACAGATGGAACCTGCATCCCAGAACGCTGGAGATGTGACGGAGACAAGGACTGTGAGGATGGGAGCGATGAGAAAGACTGCGAGGGCACCAAAAGGATGTGCGACCCCAAGGCCAAGTTTACCTGCAAAGATACAGGTAGTGAATACAGTACACTGCTAAACAACACACTGAGGGCAGAAGTGAAGGACACATTTGCTACTTTTACATTCACATAATATTCTGGTTTTTGCCCTTGTTCCAAAAAAGACGATATTCCGACTAAGCTGTTTACATGGCTAGAGTGAATATTCCACTTATATTCCTGTTTTTTTCTAAGTTTACCAGCGGTGGCGGACTTGTTGGACCGTGCGAACACAGCGTCCCTCTTTCATTCCTTTAACCAGCTTCTTGAAAAGGTCGGCGTAGCGATGTGTATGCATATCGAAAAACCTGTTGATATCTAAGTCTTTGATAATGTTTAAAAGTTGCTGTATTTCTCCTTCTTATAGGGTCTGCAGCCCTGCAAACTGTTGGCTGGTTGGTTTGTTTACAGCAACCATAGCAACACACAGAGCTGACCATAAACCGTAAACAGGCAAGAGGCTGTAAACTGTGGTAAAAACCTCAATATTCTGAACGCGCTGTATTAAATGTCCAAAGAATGCCTCTAAAACCCAAATAATACCGGAATATACCACGTCTTAATGGGAAAATGCTATATTTGGAAAAAGGCCTTATCTATTCAGAATATGCTGTTTACATGACTCGTATCAAATTCGGAATATGGTAATATTCCGAATAGTAGTGGAATATTGGTGTGCCTGTAAACATACTCAATGACAGCAGCAATTTGTATGTGAAAATGTGCTGAAGGTGGTGCTTCCTTTTTGCTTTTTCCTGTGAATAGTCATTGTCTTTTAGTCAAGAAGTAGTGAATGAATAATCAATGCCGATAGATGTTATATGGCGCCGAAATATCTTCCAGAAGTTTAAGATAAAGTTTGACATAAAGTATGCAAATACTGTCATAGTGATGGTTTTTACACTTCAGTAGCCAAATTACACTGAAACTGTTGGCAGGTCCGTGGTATAAAATCAGATCCTAAGGTATAAAAACTAAATTCAGCTTGCATTTGAGTTCAGTGAGTAAATCTTGCATCATTCGCCTGAGACAGATAGTTTGGCGGCCTGGCTGAACTAATTTGAGCATGAAGGACAGTAACACACAGCAACAGTGAGAAGGCCAAACTAACTGACTTGGTTATTGACTATAGTATTGCATTAAATAGAAATGTTGCGAATACACTTGGAATGCAGACAGCTTCTCCTCTATGTGTGAGTTACATCATAGAAAATAAACAGAAATCAGAAACAATCATGAATTTCACTTCTAAAACGAAAGGTTTTACTCTCATGAAGAGATGATAAACCCCTATGTCTTGTAGAAAACAAAATGCAAGTTATCTCGCACGTTCACATTCACATTGATAGCTGTAACAAACAATATCTCCTCAACATTTTTACTCCTGTCCTTTGCTCAGGTTTTAAAGGGAGTGTTTGGATTTTCTTTTAAGTGGGGTTGTATGAGGTACTCATTCATAGTCAGTGTGTATTACCTACAGTGTATGGCAGTGGGCACGAGCCCAGTTTGGAAGCAGACAGGAGTACCGACACAGAAGCTAAGCAATGTACTGCTGTGGACCTGGGCAGCAGCTGAATGTACTTTTGCCATACACAAAAAGGCCTACCTAAAAAATCGATATGGTTTTAAGTGATACGCTATATTTAGAATATTTTCACTGCTTTACCTTGCTGTCAGACAGCCCTTTTCGACCGGGAACTGAAGCCATTATATCTATCATCTATGCTCTCTTCAATCAGACTTCTTTAACAAAAACAATAATTTTACCTCGCAGAACACAGGAGTTGCTGATCTACCGCTGCCTCAATCGTTTAGTTAGTTTGTGTTATTGCGTGAATTTGGTGAATCTAAACTAACCCTTTAAATCACCAGCTGGCTAGAATATGTTTAGCTGCTGCCTCCATCGGTAGCAGTACATTGCTTAGCTTCCATGCCGGTACTCCTGTCTGCTTCTCCACCATCTACTGTAGGTAATACACTGAATACTCTGATTAAGTTCCCTTATACACTCCCATTTCAAAATATCAAAACTATCCCTTTAAGAGAGAAGGAAAGTATCTCAGTCGTTTAATGAACTTTTTTTTAGTGCCTATCAGTTATAAATTAAGCTGGCAAATGGCTCTCTTCCCTTTCATAAAAGCTTTAGTCTTTGACAGGCTCTAGAGGCTTAACCATCCTCCACATTGGAGCGGTGCTGTGAAGTTTGCATGTAATTGTTGGACCAATGTAAAAGCTCCCCATGTACCTAAACCCAGCACCCAAACAGCAGCTAAAAGGAGAAAGTCAGAGCAAGTTAAAGTTGCTCTCTGTCTTTAGCTGTGCAGCTTTCCAGTCATCCCTTGACAGTATCATCAAGAACGGAGGCAATGCTGCGTGCTGAAGGGTTGGTTAGACCACACCAATTATTATTCAGTCTAATTCCTCTGTGTCACACCCCTGTTCTGTCCTCTTCAGAAGAACAGAGTGCCCTGTCCAAAAAAATTCAAAAGGATTTCTGAAAGGGGCCATCTTAACAGTTCTGACAGATTAAAGAGGGTGAGCTGTATTTCTCTTTTTTTCCAACTTCTCAGATAAAACACAGATGTGAGACTCATTCGAGACCTCTGCCCAGTTTAAATTCTGGGATCATGGAGGATTTGTCTTGATCATTCCACCTTTGGGGATGGATGCAAGTGAAACAGAAATCGCAAACAAAGATAGGAATTTTCAAAGTGGAGTTTGAGAGAGATGATTTAGAGAAGTCGCTCCTGTACATGTAGGCATTTACAACTTATAAATTGTGCACTTTAAGCCCTAGAGTGTTAAAGTGCTCATATTATGCTTTTTGGCTTTTCCCTTTCCTTTATTGTGTTATATATCTTTAATGTGCATGTGTTAGGTTTACAAAGTGAAAAAGCCCAAAGTCCACCCTAAAGGGACTTACCATCTCCAACAGAAAACACTGTCCACAAACTGCTCCAAACAGCTCTATTGTAGCCCAGCCTTTACTTCCGTGACAAACGTGCGTCACTTTGTAACACATGGTAACACATGTAATGCTCGCCTAGCTGCTAGCGTGGCACGCCCTCATACTCTGCAACTGACTGGCTAGCAGTGCTTACCTTGGTACTGCGCATGTGCGACTCCCAACAAAGATGGAACAGAAGTGTGAGAGATTTTGATTATAATTGGTTTAGAAATAGTTTAAAATGTAATATTTGGTATAAGAGATTCAACCTGCTTACCTGGTGATGGTTCAAGAGTTGATGTCGTATTGTCGTATCAAATAAAGTCATCTGAATTTTAACAAAATAAAGAAGAATGAAACTTCAACTCAGGCGTAATCTTACAGTTAAAGAACAAAAATGTGTAGAGGATGACAATATATATTAGGATCTTTATCAGTATAGAAACCTTAATGATGAGCAAAGTAAAACCAAAAAAACAACCACAACAACTATGAATTTACTCATCCATTATTTAAAAATAAGTCTTCAGCCATGCGGAGTACGGACCAATATAAATAAATAAAAGGTTACCATCTCTGTAGGAATTCCATCTGTGGATATGCTGCATTTTTGTTGAATTAAAGATGAAACTTTTAGACGTTTGAGCCTTTCTATATTTGGAAAGAATATAAAACAAATATTTTTCCTTTTTAAAATGATAAGCTTATGGTTATGTTTAATAAACCCACTCAAAAGTTCTCCCTCCTTTTGATGCCTTCTGCTAAAACTCATTAAGTAGAAGTTATGAGATTTTCTTGCCATTCAAGGTGAAATTGCCAGAATCAAGACTGGTTAATTCAGTTGTAAAAATGATTAACCTCCTTGTCCATGTGCATTACCACAAGCGCACACATTTTGATCACACTTCCATATTGACACATGTCATCCATATTTTACGCATGAAAAGCTTGTGAACTTGAATAGTACATAACCTCACATTTTCACATGCAACTGCACTGGCTTCTTATTTACGTATTCAAATTAAAAGTGTCATCTGACTATTTTTGTACAGACAACTGCAAAGCTTAGAGGTGATACAAAGCCAAACAGACGCACACAGACACATCTGATCCCACACAAAATCCACACGCACACAGCAGTCGCTTCAGCCTCCCACGTCGGTTTGCACTGATCTGGCACCATGCATAAACCAGTGGGATCTCAAAACCCTATGATGTAGCTTTGATGAAAAAAGAGTAAATTGGAATATGCTGCGTTACAGGCTTCACCTGGGAGCGTGCAAAAATGATACATCCCCATATCTGTATTGTTTTCTTTCTTTCCCCACCCTGAGTAATGAAAACATGTGTCTTACCAAAAAAAAAAAAAAAAAGCACTGAATGTACCATTTCATTTAGTTAAGGTATGGAACATTGTTTTGTGAGGTCCATGTCATCCAATATTTACTATAAATGAGATGACATCGTCTGGACGGCAGTGGAACTTGGAACTGTTAATTCTTCATTTTGAAGTGCTTAAAAAAGCCTATTGCCACATTTCATTCTCTACAGGCAAGTGCATCACAAAGAGCTGGGTGTGTGATGGGGACATTGACTGTGAGGACCGCTCAGATGAAGAGTCCTGTGAGTCTGCTGTCTGCAAGCCACCCAAGTACCCCTGTGCCAACGACACCTCTGTCTGCCTCACACCTGATAAGATCTGCAATGGCAAAGTGGACTGTGCAGACCGCTCGGATGAAGGACCTATCTGCGGTATGTTTGTTTTGTCTGTGCATATATCTTTGATTTGTTTGTTTGCTTTAGTTACCCTGCAAGATGGTAAAAAAATATTATACTCAAATACATGGCCAAAAGTATGTGGATACCAGAACATTTGATTGCTAGACATCTCATTCCACCACTATGGACATTAATATGCTGTTTTAATAGCTGCCACTCTTCTAGGAAGACTTTCCACAAGATTTTGAAAGGTATGGCACTGACCTGCCATTTCAGTTCATCCTAGTGATGTAAATTCTTACCCACCAAGCCTTGAAAAAGATAATTGATTTTTGGACCTGGCTTTGTGCATGCCATCCAACCATCTATTTAGACATATATTGTCAAAAAGAGCCCCTGACCAAAAGTACACAAAAGTATGTGGACAGATTATCAAACTCATCCGAAAGATGGTGAAAATGTAAAACGTTTCCACAGTAGTTGTCAGTTAATTGTCAGTCAAGCTAAATGTGTAAGTTACAGTACATTTTAATAGTGACCATTTACTGTACTCAGCAGCCTATAAGACATAGGGCCCTATTTTAACGATATAAGTGTACGGCGTGAAGCACATGGCGCAGGTGCGTTTAGGGCGTGTCGAAATCCACTTCTGAGAAAAGGGTTCGTGCGCCGGGCGCATGGTTCAAAATGGTTGTACTTAGTGTCTTCATTAATTCATAGGTGTGTTTTGGACGTAACATGCAATAAGTCAATCAGAGTCATCTCCCTTTGCGCCGCACTGCACCGGGTGCAAGATAGGGCCCATTCATGACATAACGTCATGTCTGTTGAGCAAACATCTGTATGGTCAGTAAGTCCCAAACAGTCACTACTTTGGCTGAATATACAACTTCTTCCTGAACGTCTAACCTCCGAGGAGGGTGATAGACTTACAAGTACAATTTTGAGAAGTTTATATTAATTGTTTTTACTTAAAGTTATGAAAAAAACTTGTAATCCGTTGTTACCAACAGAATTCCAGCTGACCATAGCTGCTGTTCTTCATGAGGATCTTTTTATAGCCCCGCTTCAAACCCACAGGGGGTTAGTGTTTTATACTTAAAAAATATATTTTGGGTGACGAATCACTTTAAAGTGAAAAAACTGTCAAAAATAATGACTCCCAGGGACCTTTATGCATTTTTGGCTGTTGCGATACTCCCACTGTGTTTAAGGTTCTTTGATTGACATTTCTTGCAAGGATAGACACACTGGAGTGGGTGCCATTGGTATAGGAGAAAATAAAACAAAGAAAAGAAAAAAGTGG
The DNA here is from genome assembly GCF_031162955.1 of Sander vitreus. NCBI lineage: Eukaryota > Metazoa > Chordata > Actinopteri > Perciformes > Percidae > Sander > Sander vitreus. The sequence goes on along the minus strand of NW_027595477.1, from coordinate 23,298 downwards.
CAAATTAATAAACCACATTTACATTGCAAATGAAAACTGCAGCACATTCTTCCTATTTATTAAAACATAGCTCTTTATTTCTAACTAATTTACTTTTTTTATCAGCTTTGCAGAGTTGCAGAAAAATTAATTGGAAAAGTCGAAGCACCGTCACCTCCTCCAATTTTCACCGTAGAGGTTCAGGACACGTTACCTGCTGAGGCACTTCACAGCACTTTAATTCTTTATGTGATGTTATATCATAGGGATGTTGGAGAACATCTCCCAGAGGGGCCCTGCTACATCCTCTCCTTCACATAGAGCAGCTTAGAGCCTGATGAGGAATCAGTATGTGTTGTCTCAGAGACCACAGGGACAGAACACCAAGTAATATTTTGCCTTCCCGACGGTGTTTGTCCAGCAGCCTTCAGAGAAACAAAAACCGGATCTCATGTGACTATCCACAGCTATCTAATCTCTTAAAGTGAGCAGTGTAAACATTGAGGTTCATTTAGATGTAGAGTGTCACTAACCAAGCCCTTTGAGTATCTGTGTTATCGCAGCTGAAAAGAGGGCTTCTGCCTGCTCATAGACAATTATGTGTTCAGAGAGACCTTGATAGTCTGATTGATTTGCACCAGCTCAGCAGGACTCACACCCGCCATTAACAACTGCGACCAGCCTCTCCATTTCCCCCCTGTTGAAAGAGTCCAACGTTGTTCTTGCCTACTTTGAAAAGACTTAGTCTTAATCACTGTGGCAGAAGAGACGCTGGACCAGTTTTATTTTCACCAAAATACCTTTCCATCTCGACCTGGCACCTGCTAATAAGAACAAGGTGTGTAGGGCAGAAAGCAACTTTCTAACAAGATATAGGAGTTAAGACATGTCTGTCCTTATATCACTTTTGTAAGGAACAGTGCATAATGTTCTTTTTCCTGTTTTGTTTTTGAAGCAGTGATGGAAATAAAAGCCATTCACCTCCAGGGGAAAGCGCATAGAATCTGCTGCGTGAAGGCTTTCTCATTATACAACACCTTTATCTTCATTAGATTGGGAACACAACTCCTTATGTTTGGCTTATCCCTAGCTCTTGACTCGAAAATACATTGTCTTGTGACACTATGGGCCCTATTTTAACGAACTAAGTGTATGGCGTGAAGTGTATGGCGCAGGTGCGTTTAGGGTGTGTCCAAATCCACTTTTGCTAGTTTGACGGCGGAAAAAAAAGGGTCCGTGGTTCAACAGGGTTGTACTCAGTGTTTTCATTAATTCATAGGTGTGTTTGCTATTTAAATGACGTGGGCGCTGGACGGGAAACTGACAACTGCGTCGGTCTTAAACTAACAAAGACACTTGCGTCGGGCTTTGCGTCGGGCTTTGCGCTGCGCTGCACTGCGCCAGGTGCAAGATAGGGCCCTCTGTCTGAAACATAAAACCGTTTATATTTCATGTTATTATTGGCAATTAGTGGGCACGTAAGATCCAGGTTCAGATGCTACTATCTTACACAGCCTGTTTTTCAAATGCTTTTCTAAATCTCAGCCTCTTCTTCAGTGTTTGTACAGTTGTTAAGAATGTTTGGCCTTTCTTCACCGCAGATATGTGTCTTGTAGCCAGAGGGGGCTGCAGTCACCAATGCACTGTAGCACCAGGGAAAGGGGTTGTGTGTTTTTGTCCCCCTGGGCTTCACCTGGACTCCAGTAACAAGACGTGTGAGGTGGTGGAATACTGCAGCCATCACCTGAAGTGCAGCCAGGTGTGTGAGCAGTACAAGACCACGGTGAAGTGCTCCTGTTATCCAGGTTGGACGCTGGACCCAGACGGAGACAGCTGTCACAGCACAGGTAACAGACCTTAGCTTATTTAAATGTTTGTTTTTAGTGACGCTGTTGGCAGCTGTGATGGTGTGTGGCTGTGGCTCTGTGTCTGCAGTAATTAAAGTGTATCCCTGGGCATGCTAGTAACTAAAAAATCTTAGATTCTGAGTTGGAATCACTTTGTTCTTAGACTGTATTCCTGCAGTATTGGTGCCTTATGAAAGAAAAATATGAGATTTCAGTATCACTTCTTAGTGCAAGAATGGAAGGTGTGTGTGTGTGTGTGTGTGTGTGTGTGTGTGTGTGTTTTCATGGGTGTGAGATCGCACGAGGGCTAAGCAATGTCACTGTTTTCACATGTTATGAGTTGAAAATGCATTAGATCAAACCACGACAAATTTTAATAATTATCTTCTGATGCAATAACCACCATACCATAGGTATTCCATTGTTGATTTTTAGGAGGGGTTTTCGCGGTATATGTATTATGGTATATTTAGTATTTAATAAAAAAAAAAATGTAAATAGTATTTATAATAATATTCCTCAAAAAATGTCCCAAAGCTTGTTGTGTTGTGGTCATTGATACAGTCCAGTCACACGCCAGTTAAACAATTTGTTCTTAGACTGTATTCCTGCAGTGTTGGTGCCTTTTTTAAATGAAAACAATATGAGATTTCAGTATCACTTTTTAATGCAAGATTCACACCATAGATGAGAGAAACTAGAAAGGAAAACAATAAGAATCAAGCAACAGCATTGGAAGGTCCTTGTGTAAGTGCTGAGACAGTGGAGAGGCAGTCTGAAGAATAGTAATAGGTGTTGATTTAGAGTACTGTCAAGTCAAATTCAATCAGTTTCAAATCTGAAGAGGCATCTGGGCGATGAGTCCTGTCTGTTTCTATCTGTACTGATGCTAAGTGAACGAAGCATGTTCCCCCCCTTCTCGAACCACCAGAGCTTTGTTACTTCACTCAGCCATGCACAAGTTCACCTCAGGCCTAATCCCATACAGACGCACATGTTTCGCCCGTGTAGTGTCACATTATTAATTCAAATTTTCTGCTCTTCTTTTATTGAATAATCTATTTGACGAGGCCGGCTCTGTAACTGCTTGAAATACAATAGTTCCACACACGTGTTGTTGGCTTGTCACATTCAGATTTATGGACCTCATTTTGATTTCTTGCTTCTCTATTTCACTCCCAAAATTTATGGCAGTTGCAGCTCTAATCTTACATTAACGCGGGAACACGATACACAATTCTTTCTGGAAGCCGATCAGAATTCTACAGCTTCATCATGAATCAAATTTTGCACACAAACACAAACATTTCTGTTTAATCTTGCGAGAGGTGTTATTGGATTCTTTGTAAAGTTCCGAGCACACATCTACTCCTCATTTTTGTTCTTTGTACGTCTCAGGAATAAAAGATTTGCAAGTACAGGTCTTCACTCCGGTAGCATTGTAGCTAGTTTGGTTGCAACACTGAAAAGTGGCATTGAAGCAAGGACACAATTTTAATTGTATTTTTACAGTTCTGTTCCCTAAAGTATGATTTAGTCTAGAATGCTCTGAAGAGAGTTTTAATTTACAAACATTTCTCGGAAGCAGAAATAATCTCACTGATTGAACTAAACCTCAGTGGGCAAGGCCAGAGAAGTAAAGTATACAAACACTGTTGCCAGCTTTAGGACTTGTCACTAGATTTAGCGACTTCTTAGAGACCCTGCAAAATGTATTTCTCAGAAGAGACCACTTACAAATGTATCTACTTTTTCAGAAAATGGAAAAATGTAATGTGTTGATTCCCAGAGTGTTTGGCCACAAATTGGTTTGGCTGCAACTGATGCATATAAATCTGCTCTGTATGGTGGTTTAAACCAGTGAGCTATGTTTGAAAGTATGTCCTCCCCACAGTGGATCAACAGAGAGCAAGCTGAAATAAATATATGGAACTAAATGAAGGTCTCTGGTTTCAATTCCACTGCAGAATTGAATTGATATAAACAACCCACTGTTATAAATGTCCACCATATTTTGAGTACATACATTGACATGTCTGTGACAGTCATCCAGTACCCTGCTTTAGTGATAAGAACATAACTTAATTCTAAGTGTGTGTGTGTGTGTGTGTGTGTGTGTGTGTGTGTGTTGGGGACAGAGACGCATTCTTTTTTTTTTCCTCTTTCGCGCAGGTCATGTTTTGAAAGATGCTGTCCTGTAGCTTACTAATGTAAATGAATAAAAATGTATACAAAAATGTGATGATGTCCGACACGTTTTATGAAGAAGAAAGCCTTACGTTTTCAAAAAGCATTAGACAGGCAGTGTTTTGAACAGAGAAGCGTGTAGCCAGCTCAGCAGCAGAAGGGCTGTGTCTGTGCCTGCCCTGTGGGGATAGAGATTTTTGTGGATTTGTTGGCATCTGTCGCTCAAGAATTATGTGTTATGAACTTTATTTTTTTAACTAAATTGAGCTTGAGGTTTTCAAAAAAAGTGGTGGGTACAAAATGACTCATGACGAAATCTGATAGGTACGCGTACCCACCGTCCCCACCGAAATCAACGCGCGCGTGTGTGTGTGTGTGTGTGTGTGTGTGTGGACTTGAAAATGCACTAGTAGATGAAACCCCGGCAAATGTTTATGATTATCTTATAATGCAATAACATCCATAAGTATTCCATTGTTGATTTTAAGGAGGGGTTTTCGTAGTATATTGTTAAATGTTTATTTTATTATATTTATTTCAGTTGTGTCATTGTCATTATGTCATTGAGACAGTCCCATCGCACTCCAGTTAAAGAAGAAGAGGGCCGTCACAGCTCACTAGCCAGTGCAAAACACTTTCTCACAATATCCAATGTACATTTTGTCGCACAACAATTACCAATTTACTCAAAACATCTCTCAGCCCTAGCCTTGGTGGCTTGTTTCCTTTCTCTCTCTTTGGCCAGACCCCTTTGAGGCTTTCATAATTTTCTCAATCCGGCACGAGATACGACGAATAGACCTTCACAAGCGGGACTACAGCCTGCTGGTGCCGGGGCTAAGGAACACCATTGCGCTAGACTTCCACTTTAAGCACAGCCTCCTTTACTGGACAGATGTGGTGGAGGATAAGATCTACAGAGGAAAGCTCTCCGAGTCTGGCGGTATGGGCACGCACAAGTTCATACACCCACGTACACAAACATTTACTATCTAAAGACTGCTGTGATGTATTGGCTAACGTCCTGCTCATATGTGCTCCAGCAGCTGTAATGGAAGTATGAGTCACTGCCGATGATAGAGCTTTGTTTTACTCTACTGTCGTTACACATACTCAGGTCTGATGCAGTAAGTTGATATTGTCTCTCCCTGCAAATTTATCTCAGATTGTCCAAAGTTAACAAAATACTGCAGGAGCAGAAGTCTTGAGCTGTTGCATTACAGTATCTCCCCTCATAAAATGATCAATCAGAACTTCTCCTTGGCTCCGTATGTTTGTGGCTTGCAGTACATTTACTGCGCTCCTTTTATTTCCCTCTGCAGACCCGAAGAAATCACCTCTTAGCTGTACCTATTCCACCCTTTTGTGAGACACATATAAAAGCCTCTGCATCTGATAATAATTATCAACAGCTGGATTATAAATATTGTGGGAAAACCCTTTCACCGTGCTTAATGGAACCCTGTAGAAAGAAAGCAATCTTCTTTATATGGAAGAACTTTCCTCAATACTTCCCCCCCCCCCATTTCCTTTTGAGAAGGTTTTACTGAGCACTGTAAAGACACATCTACCACCAGTGCTGCTCCCTAGCTACATAGCCATACTATCGTGTTGTTGTTATTGTTTCAGGGGTGACAGGGATTGAGGTGGTCGTGCAGCACGGTCTGGCCACCCCAGAGGGCCTGGCTGTGGACTGGATTACGGACAAACTGTACTGGATTGACAGCAATCTGGACCAGATTGAGGTGGCCAAGCTTAACGGAGATATGCGCACCACCCTGATTGCCGGAGGCATGGAGCATCCACGGGCCATCGCTCTCGACCCAGGGCAGGGGTATGTTACTCACTAACTCTCACAAACAGAGCCTGATGGATAGCACAGCTACCTGCCTGAGATTATTGGAATAAAGTAAAATTACATCAAGAAAAAAAATTACATCCTCCTTGTATTTCTCCCTTCTACATCTGCTTTGATGTATGAATATGTCTTCTATGTTAAGGTCCATTAGGACAGCAGGTATACAGTTACATTCATACATACATTCAGTTACAATGCTGTGTGTTCCATTCCAGTAATGACAACTGATGTAGCTTATAAGAAAAAAACAAACAAAAAAAACAATGTTTTTCTTTAAAACATTTTAAGCAAGATATTTAAATGAAAAGCCCAAAATATGCTTTGTTTATTTGTGCATCATTCCCCTCAGGGCTATTTCAAAATCAAGGTTGTTTATCCTGCTGAGATGCATGGGGAGAGTGTTTGTAGACTGGCCACCTGTCCTTTGCCCAATTAACAAGCTCAGCTTGAAAACATCTATTACAGTGCACATTTTTAACACTTTTGTTTTTCTTGGTATAAACTAAGCATTGCGTTAGTTCATGCAAGACACGGCACGTCATACACACTCTGATTGAATTATCATTTCTATCAGTCACACACCAATCACAGCCATTCTCACATCAAGGTGGTCCATTTAAATATGTCTCTCTCCTCACCGATCCCTGCTACACTGACGCTGCCTCTCTTCTCTTCTTCGCTGCTGCTGACAATGCTTTGCCTCCACCACCCCAGCCTCCACCTTCCTAGTTAAGAGTCCTAACATGACTTAACGGTTAAAATGGTTTTCAATGTCTTGATTAGGGGCCTGATTTGGTATACTGATTGAGGGTTTCTGCATTGTGCTCCCTGTTTTAGTTTTGCATGCTGCTTGGCTGGTCCAGGGAGCATCATTAAGAGCGCAGCATCAGCACCAAGCATAACTGTATTTCCATTTGTTGCAATAAATGGTTATATCTATGACGAGAGTGGTCCTGACTGAACAAGTGTTATGATAAGCTTTTTAATTTGTTAAATGAGGTTGATGGACGACAGGCTCATAATAGGCACTGATGCAGCACACCTGGGAGGCTTTGATAGTGTATGTTGTTTTGGACTGTTGAACAATTTGGACTTGTCGATCTATCCTTTTGAAATTAATCTGAACTACCTAAAGAAGAAACACTCACGTGGGGAGTCCTCCCATCAGAGACAGGGCTTTAAGGATGCAGATATTTTAGGTGGCTTAACACAACATACATGTTTGTCATGTTATAATTAAAGATGGTCCGATACCATTTTTTGCTTCCTGATACCGATTCCGATACCTGAACTTGCGTATCGGCCGATACCGAGTACCGATCCAATACCAGTGTGTCATATATTTTATTATGTTTTAACAGCTGTATACTACTATCCCTGTATGGATGATATGATGTATAACAGCTGTATACTACTATCCCTGTATGGATGATATGATGTTTAACAGCTGTATACTACTATCCCTGTATGGATGATATGATGTATAACAGCTGTATACTACTATCCCTGTATGGATGTGATATGATTTCTATCTTTGTCAGTCTGGCTCAGGTTAAACTCTTTCTGAAACATGAACAATGAACGCCCCAGAACTTTCTTTTATTATGCAGTTTGACAATCAGTTATAACGGAAAAACAACATAAATAAACTACTAGATTTTCTTTAGGGCTTTATTACGTGGTATCGGATCGGTGTAATAACTCCAGTACTTCCCGATACCAAGGTTTTAGGCAGTATCGGAGCCGATACCGGAACATCTCTAGTTATAATGTCTTTTTTTTCTTGTTATCATGACACACTGACTTGTTTATCTCCTTACAATAAGAAGCATATTTTAGCGTGCAAGCATTGTATGTTTGCCTGTGTGTTTGGGAGGTGCTCTCTAATCTCTATGTGTGTCTGTGTGTGTGTTTTTTTTTACTATTTATGTTTGTCTTACTTTTTAATCTGTTAATGAGATTTACTGAGCAGTGAACGGTTTTATTGAGCCTTTTGGGAAGCGCATTAAAATGCCTCATAATTGTTAAGCATTTTGTCTTGGTTAACTGAAAATAGTTGCGAGTATTTCACTGTTTCAATTTATGTAAGATGTTATAGTGGGTGTGTAGGGATATTTTATTTCAGTGTTAGTCACGGCGTATTAAATCTGTTTTAGTTCTCCGATCTCAGATAGTGCAGGACTGGTTATGGTGCATTGTATAAAAATTGGAAAGGGAAAAAAAAAAAGCAGCAAAACACAATACATATGTAGGCAGGGTTTTTATAGAGCACAAGCACATGGATCAGTACACTAGTCTCACACTCTTGGAAATCATGGTCAAGTTAATTTAGTCTGAATCATAAACTGAATCATGATGTCCTCATGTGAGCAGTCATCGATCCACTATCGACTTGTGCAAGGCACAGATAAAACACATGTGCAGCAAAATCCCTGACCGATGCTGATTTATGGGGCAGACAGATCAGATGGAGAGCACTGACAGTATTTTAAACATGGTACATCAGAATAAACCACAAAGTCTGCTCTTATTTGCAGTTTAAGATTTACTGATCTATGTGATCTATGTGCTATTATATGTTTATTTTGATGTATTGATCAAATAAGTTGGCTTGGTGCATGTTTGAATATCCCACAGAATATTATTGTCAGCCCTTAAATGCTATTATTATTGCAAATATTAAATTCGTATAGGTGTCAACATAATGTTAGTAGTTTTTAAAGATCTGTTGGCGAAGTCAAGTGTTGCATAACAACATAAAACATATGGTTCTTTTTTAGATATTGTAATAAACGGCATCTGGCATTAATTAGGAATAATTGTAAACAAATGGTAATAAGTTATAATGTAAATATGTAACAAGAGCTTGTCAACATACACAATGCTATCTGTTATTAGGGATGTGCATCTCTGCTCTGAGGCCGATGCAATACGATATGATCACCCCCCCCCCCCCATTATGATGCAGTGCAGTTTGATTCAGTGCAATTCAACGTGATGCAAAGGTACGATGCTTTACAATTCAATATGAGTTTGGTTTTTATTTTCTAACCAAATCATAACTTACATTTTACTTTACATAAGTAAGCAAAGGTAAAGGTAAATAGGTAAGCAAACATCTCATTCATTCTGTTTCTTTTTGAAAAAAACACTCAGATCTTTCACAAACCGGTCTTTTTGTAGTGTAATGTTCGTCTCCAGTACACTGCGCTTTTATAACACCGCACACAATAACCAGGTTAAATGCTCAGGATTAACAATGAAGCGTAGTGCAATGTGCCATAACCACTGCCAGTAGTCGGATGTGCTTAACAGTCTTTCAGCAGGTCAGCTAACTCAGCAGGGAGCAGAAAACCAGTGCCTATATGAACACAACAAAATAAAATTAAATAAAATTTAGTAACATATACATATACTATATATAAAATATTTAGTGGAGTGATCATGAACAGTGCAAGTAGTAGACGTTTGTAGCCTAGTCTTTGTTTAAGCTATTACAGGCATGTACTTAATAGTGTGTCAGACATAGTATGTATTTTGATCTTGTTTGAGGCAATGCCAAATATTGTTTTTAAAGCACAGGTTTTTTAACACAGTTTTGTAATGATGTCAACAGGTTGTATCAGGTTTACTGTGCATATTGGATATACTTTGATCTAACGGCAATAATTGAGACTTACTCCTATTTTTGTAAAATTCTGAAAAGAAGAACTATCTTCCACCTAACTGGTAGGCCTCTTGCTGCCCTGCTCCTCTTCTCATGTAGGCAGGTTTTATTTTGTGGCAAAAAAGAAAGAAAACACAAACAGTTCATCCTTTTGGAATCTTTTTAGCACAACTCATCATCTTACCAGCTGCACTTCCAATGTCCCCCCATATGTGACTTATTATAGCACTATGTTTATTGACTATAACAAAGTGTGTTGCTTGCTCAAAAAAATCACTTATTCGGTACATTTTGGTCAATTCAGGTACTTTCCAGTTTGATATATTTTTAAACATATTTGTTTAAGATACACATTAAATACATTAGTGGTGTAATTTAATCACTTAGTTATGACAAAGTAATTAATTTAAGTAGTTATGTACTTTCTCTAAGTGCTGGAAACACAGTTGGGAGATTGTTTCCCATTCATTTTCCTATCTACTGAATAGAATATGTTTTTAGATGATATAAGGAAGTACACGTTTACAAAAAGACTGAATCAATTTTCTCTGTTGTTGCTAGTACTTTACTGTGGCCAGTATATTTCAGATTAAAGCAAAACCCAGACATTCCGAAAATCAATTTAACACTCTTAAGAAATGAGTAATCTGCTCATGCACTCTCCCCTATAGTACTCTTTCATATTTGTGAGGATGACTACATTCTTATGGTTGTACAGAGTAGGATTAATGTGTGCTTTTGGTGCCTAAAGGCGCATTTCCATTCCAGGGCAATAATTCTAATGTAATTACTTGAATTCACTTAAAGGAGTGGGTCATCGATCAGGGATGCCTTATCTAGTGAATAAGGCTATTGATCTGGGCAAGGATATTTCTTCCTAACACTGTTTCGTTGTCGTCAGGATGTGATTTAAGCTTGAGCACCCATTTTCCCCTTCATTCTAGCTGACTTTGAGGACCAAGGCAGGACAGAGGCGATGTTGCTGAGTTAGAGTAGGACTCAGGATACTGCCCACGGTCACATCAATGATGGTGTTCATTTTCAGGCCTCATTGAGCTGTAAAAAGTCATAATAAAACAGATGGCCTCCCATTTCAAGGCATGTTGCAGATGTTGAGGGTTGCACTGGATCGCTGGTGTTGTTCTTGGACAGTCATCACTGCCACCGTCTTTGTAGTCTATATCAATGGCGTTTCATTTCCGGGATTGTTTAGGTGCCGCTGGAAATTCCGCCGGATGTCACCTAATTTTCGGCCGGATGTCCGTCACCTTCCGCTATCTTTGTGTTGGCATTTTAAACTCCGGTTGATTCATGAGGACTATGGTTAACTGCTCCACAGATCTCTGCAGGGTAAATCCAGACAACTAGCTAGACTATCTGTCCAATTTGATTTTTCTGTTGCATGACTAAAACAACCTTTGAACGTACACATGTTCCACCAAAACAAGTTCCTACTCGAGGCTATTTCGCAGCGGCACCATTGCGGAGGAGACGCTGGCAATGCAAGACTATTGTCTGTGTTAATGCATACAGTAATAGCATTGTACTGTGCATGCAATTACTGTGTTTTGCAGTATAATAACACTGACAAGAGCAAATGGCTTAGGAATTGCTTCCAGATGTTTATGAGGTCTTAGAGCCCGTTTTAGTGGCTCTCTGAAAAAATAAAAATTGTGCATTGTATATATTGTTGTTTGTCCAACGATCAGTGTTGCCTCTTTGGTTTCTGTCCCAAGGATCCTCTTCTGGACTGACTGGGATGCTACCTTCCCCCGAATCGAGGCTGCATCAATGAGTGGAGGAGCTCGACACATTGTGTTTAAGGATATGGAAATCGGCGCCTGGCCTAATGGACTGACTCTGGATCATTTGGAAAAGAGGATTGTTTGGACAGATGCACGGTATACCATTAGAGTTTTCACTTTGTGTGCAGAAGCATTCACACTTTTCAGATCTTTCAATACATGTATGACATTTTATACTGAAACGGATTCACCAGCAGTGCCTGGATCAAATTTAACTTGAAGCTCCATTCTCCTAGTGGGCATTAAATAATGGAGGGCATGTAATATTTAAAGATCCTACATCGTACAATGGCCATATTTGGTTTTAAGTGGGTCTTGAACAATTTAAGAGTTCCATCTGTGGACAGGTGGGGTATACTTTGATCTGCCTACCTCAATGCATTTGAAGAGCATTTCAATTTTGCCCTTTGTGTCGGTCTCTTTTGAACAGCTCCGACGCCATTTTCTCTGCACTCTATGATGGAAGTGGGGTCATTGAGATCCTCAGGGGCCATGAATACCTGTCCCACCCCTTTGCTGTGTCTCTCTTTGGAGGCAATGTCTACTGGACGGACTGGAGGACGAACACTTTAGCGAAAGCCAATAAGTGGACTGGACAAAATGTCACAGTCATCCAGAAGACGAGTGCTCAGCCTTTTGACTTGCAGATCTTCCACCCCAGCAGGCAGCCACAAGGTGAGAACAGTTTTTTTTTTTGGCTTTACTGTTGAGGATGAGACACTGCCAGAAACGGGACATTTCACTATGTTAGCTGGAACCAGCTTTATATATACTAATTTGACAGGTTTGCTCTCCTAGAATATGCGCAGCAGAGACATTTAACCCCTAAAGCACTGCCATCAATGCAGACTTTGAAGGGGGGGTGTTACCTTATTAAGCATGGCAACTAGTTGTAACTATACATTGTTGAAAGCACGAAACATTAACATAACATAAACCTTAATATCTGTAAAACATGTTTACCATGTGTGTGCCTCTGCACGTTTTGTTCAGTATCATTTAGACTTAGTCTGACCCTCTGATTGTAAACTTCAAACAATTACCATTCAAAAGAAACTCAGATCATAGGTGCAATTATAAAGGTTCAAGAATAGAAACCATTTTGTTTTGGATATGTCATATTCAGGCTTGTGCACAAAACGTGGTTGCTTATTCATTGGTTTAAAGTGCAAACTCATCACATCCTATCATATTACACTCACTAAAAAGGGTTTAGATGGAAGTTGGCTATAATCCTACAGTAATACTGGATGTTGACTGAGGATACATTATCTTTTAAAACACCTTTTAGTTTTCCTGTTGTGAAAGGAAAAAGAAAAGCAGCATAATGTTATTAATTTCAGCTTCTGCCTCTGCCTTCATATGGCCTGTCATTCAACGAGCATGTGTCTGAATGAAAAAGGTACTCATGCAGAGAATTAGTTAGCTTGAGTTAATGGTACCCCTCAATGGGTTTTTCTCACCATCCAAATTATTATAATTGGCTTACCACTATATTAAGGTTTTCCTTTTCTTCTTTACTTCACTGAATGTGAATGAAAAGGGCTACAGAATAAGAACCACAGCTGCCAATGAATAATTGTGGCATATCCAATTATCAAATCGATTAGTAATGTGAATAATGTGCTGTGGTGACAGGAAATATATGAAATAGTTCTGAAACTCCATTAATATTGCCGGCAATCTCTTTTCAGTGAATGTTTCTGAATCTGTATCTGTCACAGTGGAATAGGTGATCAATTTTGTGAGGAAGTAAGCCAAGTTTCTGCGCCCAAAATGGTGAAGTGATGTGCTGTCTGACAGAAGGCCTACATATGTAAGCCAGTCTTTATTGCATATGCAGATCAGCTTGCAAGACATATTGCCAAGCTCAAATTAATAATATAAAATCTGTTTTCAATTTACTTTATTGTGGTTATTTTCTGTAAAATGGGTTGTTTTGAAATTGATGTTTGATTTGTGAAGCAGAACTTCCAAAAATAAAACAGATTATGGACCACCTGATTGACGGATCTGTCTCTATCAGCATTGCCAAGTTTCAAATGTATCCGCCTCAGCTTTCCTCATATGTAAGCCCCCATTCTTAAATGGGCATTGGTGGTAATCGGGTTTACATCTATTCAGTGATTCCTCTGCTTCTCCAGTGTGTCACGAGTTAATTTACTTGTTTCCTTCCTGTATCTGCATTCTCATGACTGTTCACCATAGATAAGTGTGAGCAAATGGGAGTTCTTTAGCAAAGAAGACAGTAAGCGTGCCTAATCCTATTTAAAAACAAAAAAGAAGCTCAACAGGGGGTGTGGGGTTGTGGGAGCTGGCTTTTATCCACTCTAACCAGAACCAAAGCCTACAGATGTGATGCTCCATTAGACCACGAACATCTGGACCAGAAAAAAAGAAAGGGAAGGATTGGAGGAAGGAGGGAGAACACCAATATGCGGCTGGTCTCAGGAGCCATTCAGCAGGTGCCACAGTGGAGCTCCACTGGAGCCATCAACAGCCTGTACTTACACTAGGTGTCACCTGAAAGGCAACGCTGAGTTTTAACATTAGAATATGTAACAAGAGTTTGCAAATTAGGAGGTAGATTGGCAGTCCCACGGCCTCACAGTTATATAACGGAGCATTATTATTATTATAATAATAATAATAATAATAATAATTAATTAATTATACCATTTTAAACAGAATTTAAAGAGTCTCTTTTCAGCTGTTGGGTGCAATTCTGAGTCCATGCTACGACTAGTAGCATGGAATTAGTGTGTCATTTTCTACACATATTGGCACTATGGAGTCTTTAATATTACTAGTAGCACTACTAGTAAATACCCTTCCCCTTTACTCATTGTTTCCACCTTGTTTCCTTTAGTGAATGAGGGAGATAAAGAGGTGTGGCTGAGGCTAATCCAGTTAGATCTTTTTAGCTACATCATAATTGTTATTCTCAATGTGTGCAAAGCTTTACATAAGCAATGCAATATATATGCCAATTAGAACATACATGGTTATTTGCAGGCAGACAAACCACACTGTAATTGTGTCAGCAGAAGTATTAGCCTGACAAATATGATATATGAATATGAAGCTTTGAAACAAATAAGCACAACTAATATAGGTCTCTCAGTGGAAATAAGCAAATGCTTACTAAAGTGTAACATCACTACATTGGGCTTTCTCTAAATATGACTTTTCTTCATTTGTATTTATTTTTAGGGAGAGCCACCACCATTTTCACTGCCTTAGCAGAGCAGCGGGCTTATCTCTTCATGTATTTGTTGCAAATACATTTGACAGTTTAGAGCAACTAACACCTTACCTTTTTGTTGCTGCCCATCATCCCTCTAGAGCATGATTCAGATGAATGCAGCTCTGTTGCGATATCTCCCTTGTTTCCATCTCGCAGAGACAGAGTTGCTTTTTTGTTTTGAAAACACACTCCTATAAGATCACTGTTCACTTTAAAGCTGTTGAAATTCAGCTTTCTGTGCTTGTCTCGTAGAACACTGTCAGCAGCTTAAGGTTTTAAAAGGGATATCCTGCTCCCCTACAGTAACCGCTAACCAAGATAATGTCACCATTAATTCCTGAGGATTGACAAAGAGTAAACAATAGAAACTATCTTTTTATATTTCATAATGTATTTCCACGTCTCGTAACCTCTTGAGAGACAATTCCACAAGAGACCAAACTCTAACCCAATAACACGAGTGAACATCAATCAAACTCCACATAACTGTTCCAAACCCAACATTTTCTTTTTAAACATTCAACATATCTTTGTGCCATTTGTCTTACAGAGTATGACGTTTGTTTTCAATTAATGCCAGGGTTTTCATATTTCTTTTAAGAACTGTCATGCTTTCAAGCTGCATTTTCTTTTTTGCTATTATAAAGCAAGAACAATATCATAATTATAGTTGTTTTCAGCAATGCTTTTTTTGTCAGTTTCAAATTATGTCAGTGGCACAATCAGACAGGCCTGTAAATGTCATGTTGCAAAGGCAGTTAGTCAGTCCTATTCATATGCAGAATTCATCCTGGCCTATCTCTTTTGATTGCCATCTCAAATTCTCATGCTAAGTGTTGCTCATGCTCTGTTCCTCTTTCAGCCTCGAACCCATGTGAAGAGAATGATGGACGTGGTCCCTGTTCACATCTGTGTCTCATCAATTACAACCGTGTTGCGTCCTGCACCTGTCCGCATCTTATGAAGCTTTCACCCAACAAACAATCCTGCTTTGGTGAGAACACACCTTCCACATTTTCCATGCATTCTCCTTATATTATAAGCTTGAACAGGACAGGTGTCTTGCTTTACTTATGAATTTCATTTTTGATTGACATCAGTTTTTACACCAGGCTGTTATTATCACACTCTCACCTGCATCTGACAGAATGCAATGATTGATTTCCTAATCATCTCACCAGCATTGAAAAGATTCCTCCTGTATGTGCGGCGGTCTGAAATCCGTGGTGTGGACATTGACAACCCTTATATGAATGTCATGACGCCGCTAACAGTGCCAGACATTGACGATGTCACAGTAGTGGACTATGATGCCCAGGAGGAGAGGATCTACTGGGCTGACATCAAAACCCAAACCATTAAACGAGCATTCATCAATGGCACCCAGCTAGAGACTATCATTTCTGCAGGTGGGTGCATTCTAGACATCCTTGCGAAATACAGAGTCAAAGTGGCGTATATGTACTACAGTGAATGTGTGTACCAACTAATATTGATTAATAGGTACACAATACTCTTGTTGCTAGAGTGGAATGCAATACTGTTAGATATACATACATACATACATACACATACAGTAAACATAGACACTTTCACCCCAAACCCCAAACACCCTATAATGCACAGTTCCCTTCAGTCCGTTCTTGTGGGCAGCATGTAGACCTTAATTTTGCTTATGTTTGATGTAGCCTGAGCTTATTTACATTTTAGTTTTGTAAAGCACACGGGGCGTGACAGTTTTTTTTTCCTGCTCTCCCTGACAGACGTAGTGAACTGCCGCGGTCTGGCTTTAGACTGGCTTTCCAGGAACTTATACTGGCTCAGCTCCGAAAATGACGAGTCGCAAATCAATGTGGCTCGCTTTGATGGCTCCCTGAAGACCTCCATCATCCACGGCATTGATAAGCCAAGGTGCCTTGTAGTGCACCCCGCCAAGGGGTAAGTAGATTAGAGCAGTCTGTGCACTTCATTAGTACCTCACCTTCAATGCATAGTATCAGAACACCTGACTGTGGACCTCCACCTGAACGAGGGATCAAAGCTGTGTTGTTACAAAGAGAACATGTTTTACAAGCTTGAAATGTCCACGCAGATCTTTGCAAGGTTGTGCGGTGGAACAAAATGTATTGGCTTACATTCCATATTCAATTAATAACACTGTAACATCCATTGACTATGTTGTAAACCTTGTTATATTTTCTGCCTAACGCGACCACTAAGTATTCACCTCACACATTCCCACACAGAAAAATCTATTGGACAGATGGCAACACCATTAACATGGCCAACATGGACGGGAGTAACAGCAAGGTCCTCCACCAGAATCAGAGGGATCCTGTAGGTCAGTATGAGAGCCTTAGAGAGCATACTGAGTTAGACCTCCTTCTCAGCTCCACTTTAAAGTTAGTTTTTTTTTTTACGTTTGTGAAATGACATTTATTCTTATTTGTTCTTGCAAGTTCTGTTTGTTCAGTTTACATAAACTCAGTATGTTTACATTCATGCTATAATCTGATTTGAAATGTTATGAATACATGACCAAATTAAAGCATTTACAAGGTTTGCAGTAACTCTGTTTCTCCAATAATCCAAATGCACTTGATTTGTTTGATTACTGGGCGACTGTCTGGAAGAATGTGTGGTAGGTCATTGCAAACATTTTATCACCACAAAACAAGACAGCAATTGAGGGAATTTGTCAGTAATCTTTGGCTATGGATTCAATTTATTGTAATTTAATTCAATTAAAATGTTCCAGCATCAACAGCTGTGCTGCTGCATGCACCACTTTGTATCTATGTTCAATTCATTCCAAATTCATCGGGAGTAATTCTCCTATTTCAACCCTAATTTGACAAAGGTAACCTGATAAAGGTGTTTACATGAACGTTGTAATAATCTCAGTTTGCCTTAATCTGTTTTATAATCAATTTATTTCAATGCATGTACATGCGCGGACTGTTGCAAATAAAATGTTCTGCCTGCTGAGACTTTCTCCGTTTCGAGAATGTCGACAAGAATCAGACAGATCACCCACCTCCTCAGTGGTGATGCTATCTCAATTGGCGATGTCAAAGAAAGTCACTAGCACACTAACACAAGGCTAAACTGGAAAAACATGTTACCTGCGTTCACTTGTAACCTTCACTAAATTGATTCCTAAATAAATAACATACTTTCAAATCAGTTTGCAGCAAAGAAAAAAAAACAACTAGTAACAACAACAGTAACTAAAAAAAAGTTACTGCTGATAGCTTCCCCGTGTTGAAAGCCAACCCGGCAGACATCAGTGGTTCACACAACTTTCAGAGTTGATGGATACCTGCTTCTTTATCTTATATATTCTGTACTGTATACTTCCATGGGGGTTCATTTCATGGATTGCTATAAAAGATTATAATGGCCACAACCTTGATGTGATTTCTTCTGTATGATCATTGAACCAGACTTGGACAAATCTTGAACTATACTGGAATCATCACAAAAGAAAGTATATATCCAATTAGGGGAACATGATAGCTATGAATGAATAAACCTGGTTTTTCTATATGTTCTCTTCAAGACACCAATCTGCATATATAGAGTGAAAGGATCCATCATGGCACATTGTCACATCCAAAATTGGTGGTTGTACCATACAATTTATTTGAAATGTTAATGGTTTACCTTGGACTGCATGTTGCTCAAGCCCACATCCATCTGCTAAGGGCTGCCTTCCACAGTGCATGAAGAGTTCTTGTGTTCATCTTTCAAAGCACTCGTGGATGTCGAGGGGCTGTTGTTTGTTTCATTTTGTATTGACATATGTGCAAATAGAAACGGATCAATTCTTCTGAAAGGGTAGGTTTTCTAGTCCCTGAGTGTATGCCTACCAACTGCATGCATGCACACAGCAGACGCGTGCCATTTTGACTGATGTGTGATGCTTTGAGCCAAAGGGACAAGCAAAGCAACTGATCCAGTTCTGTAGAATCCAGTTTTCTCTGGATTAGATATTTGTCTATATAAGATGTTGTGTAATCCTGTCTAAATCATTGAACGAAGTCTGTGGTTGATACTATTTTCCAGCTATTCAATATTTTTGTTACATCGGGTATTTAGAACATTAGTGCCTATATGTTAACTTTGTAGCATTGTCAGTTCACTCAAAACACCATACATGAGTAGCTATAACTGAAATAAGCAATCAAATTGTTGATTCATGTAAATCAATCATTGTTGATTAATGTAAATTAACAATAAAAAAGAGAGAGGCAAGAAGAGAAAACGACTATGTGCTACTGTGTCCACACAAACTCCTTTCAAGCAGCTGTAGAGTAGGATCAGCCTTTACATGTCTAACTGGCAGTCTGAAATGTGCAGGAGTCTGCAGTGATGCACTGACAGCAAGGGAAGTGGGCGCTGTAAGATGTTTGTTGTCTGTTTCTGTGTCATTGCATTTTTGGGGGCCTGAATTTCCACCAGCATCCATATCTGACATTAGGTAAAATGGTTAAAGGCAAATGTACAGCATCTTAGGATGTAGATATGGGAGGCTTTTTCTGACAACTTAGTCCTTTTTGCTGATATGATAGGTATATTTTTACATAGCAGTCTTGCCTAGCATGCACAACATTGATTCCTACTGAGAGCATAATCACTGACAGAATAGTCACTGCTGCCCAATTTTAAACATTTTCTACATGCTCATGAGATTGTTTCTATTATTATACTCAATTACTTTTTGAGTGTAAACCCTATCCCAGCATGATGCATACTTAAGAGGACGATTGCAGCTCGATTGAGCAAAGACAATCAACTGTTCTTCATTTCAAGTAGCTGTTGTCACACAGCGCAAGGTCAAACTCCCACTTTGTCACACAAACAGCACCGTTGTCTTCACTGTATTTCTATATTCTCCTCGGCCTGTCAGGAATACGGATAGCATGGTGCACCCATATTTCACTGGCTTCATTTATGATGATGGGGGTAGACCGGATGACAAGCGTAAATTAAAGGAGAATTCCGGCCAATTTTTATGTTAATCTTGATCGCTATAGCTACGCGAGTACTTTCGATAGAAAAAACCCCGACCCGAATCAGTGCAGGTAACACGGAGAAGCTGCAGCTTCGTACTACAAGCGTCCCCTGAGCTAAAACGGCAGTGGTCGGGGCAGGTTTTAGAGTGCCTTTGTGCCTCTTAACAGACACAAAATGCAATTAATATGTCTGTGCCACATGAACAGGGCCCTTACGTGTCAACAAGATGCGTTTTCAACTCAGACATTGTTTAAATTCACCTACCCTGGTCCCACTACTGTTTATTTTAGGGGGGGATACACTTCAAGACGTGATATGACCTGTCCTCTGGAGGACATAGCCAAACCACCACCGCTCCGTAGATTGTTATTGGGATGATTATTACAGAAGCCTGTCTGAATACACTCACTGGACGGCAGCTAGCAGCTAATGGCTAACGGCTATCAGCTAGCAGGGCAAGCTAACTACTGGCAGGATCGATACAAGGACCAGGGTAGGTGAATTTAAACAATGTCTGAGTTGAAAACACATCTTGTTGACACGTAAGGGCCCTGTTCATGTGGCACAGACATATTAATTGCATTTTGTGTCTGTTAAGATGCACAAAGGCACTCTAAAACTTGCCCCGACCACTGCCGTTTTAGCTCAGGGGACGCTAGTAGTACGTAGCTGCAGCTTCTCCGTGTTACCCGCACTCCAGGTTGCACTGATTCGGGTCAGGGTTTTTTCTATCGAAAGTACTTGCGTAGCTATAGCGATCAAGATTAACGTAAAAATTGGCCGGAATTCTCCTTTAATGACGCATTGTGACTGTGAATCTGCCAAACATAAATCCAACACATGGTGGGAGACAGTGAGTTGTCCAGAGATTCACGAATTGAAATTGCTTTCATTTTCCACCATTCACAGTGGTATTCAAAGAACAACCATCATGCTAGCCAGGAAATGGATTTAAAAGCAGCCAGTCTCACTCTTGTTAATTTTTCATGCCAGCTGGAGCACTCATAAAGACATCCCCCACAAATATGTGCCAGTGAACACACATACCTTTCAATTAGCCCTCATTCAACCAAATGTATAGGAACTACACATTGTAAATGTTAATGTAAAAGAGGTTGTGAAATGTACTGTTGCAATACTGTTAACGTATAGTCAAAAGGAAACGTACATTCCTGATGCACCTTTTTAAGTGCTGCATATCAAAAGCAGTCAGGTTCTGTAACTGAGTATAGTCATTTCCCTATCAGATGGAACTTAATACAGTGCAGTAGTAATCTTCTTCGTTTACTGTGTACTCATGTACCATGCCTAATCTACTCTTGTAGCTGATTTTCTATTTTATGATTTTGTTATCCATTTAATACTTTTTCTAATCTATTTAATTTTTTTTATGTCCATTAATGTTCTGCTTTTGTTCGCCACCGGAATCGTAGCACAGTGAGTGCTAACTTGGTGTCCTCTCTTCACGTGTCCTCGCAGGTCTCTCAATAGACTACACTGCCAACAAGTTGTACTGGATAAGCTCGGCCAATGGCACTATCAACAGGTGCAATCTGGACGGCAATGGGCTGGAAGTGCTGGAGAATCTGAAGAGGGAGTTAGCCAAAGGCACAGCTCTGGCTGTGATGGGTAAGTGGAGCTTGTCACGAGTGCATCAGATTGCCATTGAGGATTAATCAGAGTGTGGAGGGATTACATGTTTAACCAGTTAAGTGGCTGTAGAATAGAGCTATTTAGCCAGCCCTCGCAACAGTTGTGTTTGTCTTTGTGTGAAGTAGCAGGGGCATTAGATAATTAAAACACAGTGCAGCAGTGATTGATGATTGATTTTCTCACCCCTTTCGTAATGAAAAGGGAGGGGGATGTTCATTATGTGTTAATTCTGGGTATCCGTGCTGAATCCAATGTGTCACATCATCCATCAACTCATAGGTTCATTTAAAAATCTCCTGAAATCTTAGTCAGCATGTGCTGGAAAGAAATTGTACCTGTAGCTCACATTACAACAGTCTTTAGCTCACAAGGTCTGGCTTGTAACTTTTTTTTTTTTTTTAGCTTTTCCTTGTTTGTTTTTTAAAAACCTACAGGCTTACAATTAACACCATATGTCAGTGTTAACAGAAACGCACAAGCCCTGCCATTATATTATAGAGTAATGGTTAGGCTCGGCTCATCTCATCTCACTTTTGGTACCTGGTCCTTTTTTCTATCTTGTTTTCCACTGAGGATAGTACCTCCTTAGTGTAGGTGGGATTTTCATCTGATTGCCATAGCGGCACAGTGAAACTGCTGTGACATCATTCTCAATGACACTCGCTGAATACCACGTAATAAAGCCCTAAAGAAAATCTAGTAGTTTATTTATGTTGTTTTTCCGTTATAACTGATTGTCAAACTGCATAATAAAAGAAAGTTCTGGGGCGTTCATTGTTCATGTTTCAGAAAGCGTTTAACCTGAGCCAGACTGACAACAAAGATAGAAATCATATCACATCCATACAGGGATAGTAGTATACAGCTGTTATACATCATATCATCCATACAGGGATAGTAGTATACAGCTGTTATACATCATATCATCCATACAGGGATAGTAGTATACAGCTGTTAAAACATAATAAAATATATGACACACTGGTATTGGATCGGTACTCGGTATCGGCCGATACGCAAGTTCAGGTATCGGAATCGGTATCAGGAAGCAAAAAATGTTATCGGACCATCTCTAATCAGAATTAGAATTTTAAATTGTCTCACTTCCACCCTGCTGCAATCTTGACAACTGGGAAGCTTCCCAGGGATGCAAATGCATTTTCCTTGCCAAGATTGGTACTGAGAAGGAAGCCCACATACTGAACAGAGGTGTGTGTGTGTGTGTGTATGTGTGTGTGTGTTTATATCTGGACCAAAGTTTAATTTTTTTTTTTAAGGAAAAAAATAAATGCAAGACTGTTGTCAGGGTGATAGTTTGTGTTCTTGAAGCTTGTTATTAATCATAGCAGGCCTCTATTTCATGTGTGACTGGGATGTGCTGAGAGCATAAACACACTGTTGCAGAATAACAGCAGTTGCAGAATGGAATCAAGTTTTGTTAGCTGTTAGCAGTCTGCAACTCCAGGCCACATCTTTTTGGTTCATTTATATAGACATTTCTTACAGTACACTGACTATGGAGGACTGTATCTTATATGGAGACCTTATTATTGCCTTTCATGAATTGGAGATAAAACTGGAGGTGACATAGACTAATGGCTTAGTTCCTGCACAGTAGCAGGTACAGCAAAACAGTGAAATAATGTTTGCGAGTCTCCATCAATCACAATTAATGACATTTTGTTATGTTGTGGAAATTGTTTTGAATGGTAGAATGAACAGCACTGTACTGTGCTGTTATAATACTTTGGTAAATAGAGACATTTCACAGTGGTTCAACAGTATATTTGTCGCATGGTAATGAATTACTATATATATATATAGAAGATGGTAATCTAGAGGATTTGTGCTATTACATTTGGATTTATGCGAGCATGAGAGTGTATTTAATACTTTTTTATGAGATCTTTTCTCTTTCAAAGATTTTTTTTGGCATGTTAGGCCTTTATTTGTGACAGGACAGCTTAGACATGAGAGGGGAGAGAAAGAGGGGACAAGGGCGGTATAAAAGGTCGCAGGTTGAAACTGCAGTCGTC
>NW_027595476.1:115000-117500 GCF_031162955.1 Sander vitreus | reverse complement strand
TCAGACCCAGACCCAACATCTGGGTCACCAGACCCAACGTCTGGATGTGGGTCAGACCCAGACCAACATCTGTATATGGGTCAGATCCAGACCCAACGTCTGGATGTGGGTCAGATCCAGACCCAACGTCTGGATGTGGGTCAGACCCAGCAACATCTGGGTCACCAGACCCAACGTCTGGATGTGGGTCAGACCCAGACCAACATCTGTATATGGGTCAGATCCAGACCCAACGTCTGGATGTGGGTCAGATCCAGACCCAACGTCTGGATGTGGGTCAGACCCAGACCCAACGTCTGGATGTGGGTCTGGATGTGGGTCAGATCCAGACCCAACGTCTGGATGTGGGGCCAGCATTCAGACCCAACGTCTGGATGTGGGTCAGACCCAGACCCAA
Source organism: Sander vitreus (assembly GCF_031162955.1). Taxonomy (NCBI): domain Eukaryota; kingdom Metazoa; phylum Chordata; class Actinopteri; order Perciformes; family Percidae; genus Sander; species Sander vitreus. Next base: position 117,103 of record NW_027595476.1, on the reverse strand, counting down.
CGTCTAGATGTGGGTCTGGATGTGGGTCAGATCCAGACCCAACGTCTGGATGTGGGTCAGACCCAGACCCAACGTCTGGATGTGGGTCAGACCCAGACCCAACGTCTGGATGTGGGTCAGACCCAGACCCAACGTCTGGATGTGGGTCAGACCCAGACCCAACGTCTGTGTTTGTCCGCTCCCTCAGCACTTCCACGAGGCGGCGTACCAGGCGGACGAGCGGCAGGATCTGCTGTCTGCCATCAACCGGTTTTTGGACTGCAGCGTCGTCTTACCGCCCTCTGACGTCGTCGGGGGCGACGATCTGCTCCGCTCCGTCGCTCGCTTCCAGAGAGAAATGCTCCGGAAAAGAGAAGAACAGAGCGGCAAACTCCCGGAGAAACAGGCCAGCATTCAGGACGATGAAGGTCGGTTACCAACACAACAACGCTTATTATTATATATGTTATATTCATTAGATGAGAGACAGTGAAAGGATGAGAGGAAATGAGAGGAGAGACAGTGGGAGACACAAGAAAAAGCCCAAATAACGATTACATGCATCCTCAACAAGCAAGTTGAAGCTTTTCCTTGATACTTTCAACTCGAAATACATGACTGACTTCAGAACAAAGTCATATTCTGCTCATCTTCAGCTTCATAACTGTATTTTGAGGTCGTATCAGAACAGGTTTACATGGTTTCATATTTTAGTTGTTCTGCTCATTGCTGCAGCTCCTCTTTTCACCCTGTGTTCAGGTCTCTGTTTTAGCTACAGAGTGAGACCTCACACTGCTGGAACATCTTTGTTGGCAGTAGCACATGCTCAGTAGCTAGGTAAGGACTACATGCTCAGTAGCTAGGTAAGGACTACATGCTCAGTAGCTAGGTAAGGACTACACGCTCAGTAGCTAGGTAAGGACTACATGCTCAGTAGCTAGGTAAGGACTACACGCTCAGTAGCTAGGTAAGGACTACACGCTCAGTAGCTAGGTAAGGACTACATGCTCAGTAGCCAGGTATGACTACACGCTCAGTAGCTAGGTATGACCACACGCTCAGTAGCCAGGTAAGGACTACACGCTCAGTAGCTAGGCAAGGACCACACGCTCAGTAGCTAGGTAAGGACTACACGCTCAGTAGCTAGGTAAGGACCACACGCTCAGTAGCTAGGTAAGGACCACACGCTCAGTAGCTAGGTAAGGACCACACGCTCAGTAGCTAGGTAAGGACTACATGCTCAGTAGCTAGGTAAGGACTACACGCTCAGTAGCCAGGTAAGGACTACATGCTCAGTAGCTAGGTAAGGACTACACGCTCAGTAGCTAGGTAAGGACTACATGCTCAGTAGCTAGGTAAGGACTACATGCTCAGTAGCTAGGTATGACTACATGAGCTAGCTAGGTAAGGACTACATGCTCAGTAGCTAGGTAGGGACTACATGCTCAGTAGCTAGGTGACCACACGCTCAGTAGCTAGGTAAGGACTACACGCTCAGTAGCTAGGTAAGGACTACACGCTCAGTAGCTAGGTAAGGACTACACGCTCAGTAGCCAGGTAAGGACTACATGCTCAGTAGCTAGGTAAGGACTACACGCTCAGTAGCTAGGTAAGGACTACATGCTCAGTAGCTAGGGTAAGGACTACACGCTCAGTAGCTAGGGTAAGGACCACGCTCAGTAGCTAGGTAAGGACTACATGCTCAGTAGCTAGGTAAGGACTACATGCTCAGTAGCTAGGTAAGGACTACATGCTCAGTAGCTAGGTATGACTACATGCCAGCTAGCTAGGTAAGGACTACACGCTCAGTAGCTAGGTAAGGACTACATGCTCAGTAGCTAGGTAAGGACTACTACGCTCAGTCAGCAGCAGGTATAGGACTACATGATCAGTACCTAGGTAAGGACTACTAGCCAGTCAGAAGCAGAGTATGAGGGCGTGTCCTGACAGTACCTAGGTAAGGACTACTAGCCAGTCAGAAGCAGAGTATGAGGGCGTGCCCTGACAGTACCTAGGTAAGGACTACTAGCCAGTCAGAAGCAGAGTATGAGGGCGTGTCATAATATGAGCACTTTAAATCAGGATAAAAGTAGAATAAAGGGCTAAAAGAGGAGCTAACGTTTA